>NC_135900.1:78548696-78800558 GCF_964194155.1 Cetorhinus maximus | reverse complement strand
TCCCTCTCTCTCTTCCTCTCGCCCTCATCTGGCATCTGCCGCCATCTCTCATGCTCCCTCACTCTCTACCGTAAGGCTACGTGTTAGGGAGACAGACAGCAATCAAAGGGCGCCTGCACCTTCACATTTGACTTTTATATGCACCCATTCATGAAACTAAATTACAATGTTGTATGCACTTTTCATTTGATCGCTGTGAGATCCCCATCTCAGTGGAAACAAGGCTTTGATCCCTACTGTTGCCAACAATGGCACACGACAACTTATATGCAGTTTCAGAAAAGTGAAGCACATTTATTAAATCTCCAAGCAATAGGTCCATACCCACATAGACAGAAATTGCTTAGAAATCCCGCGAGATAGTGTGAGGCTTCAGGTTGTTCTTTCCTTCAACAGATCTCCATGCACAATCTCACAATGTCTGCCAAAGTCAATCTAACGACTGCGGTAAATTTTCATTTTGACTTGTTTATTTATTTACTATGCTGACCTTGGTCTTTGTATTATTAGGCGGCACTTTAAATCAGAATGTCCAGTTGGTTTATTACCCATAACCGCACGATCCATGGCCACCTTTACATGGTAATATTTTGCCTTCAGCATTGCCTTCAGCTGCATGCCAACAATGGGTATGATCACAGTATCTTGAGCCAGGAAGAACGACATTCCCACATTCCCCATTGATCACTCTCTCATACAGTTTCAGTAGACGAACTGTCTGTGCCAAAGCACATCTCAGTGACCTGCACTGATATGTGTGTGTGCATGTGTGCTTGTGTGTGTGTGCTTGAGTGTGTGTGTGTGTGTGTGTGTGTGTGTTTTAGTGTGCGTGTGTGCCTTCGGACAAAAACACTTTTCAAAGCCCAATATTTTTTATCACCATCAGGCCCAATTTGCCCACAGCTCTCCACCGTAACCAGCTTACATTCATTAATATGAATGAAGTAAAAGCACAGTTACATCATTAAAATCTCTTTATACAATACAAATTCAATGATGTACTGCTCTAGAGCTTCCATACTTTAAATGTAACATTTCTAATTCCGAGAATATGGCTGCACTTACATCCACATGTTTTGCTCGGCACGTCGGTTTTTAGCCCATTGATCCCGCTCTCTATGTCGGCAACATAAATCATACAATGGATAGAAGAAATTAATCAACTGCAGAATAACGAATACATGAAGGTGATTTGAAACTCAGGGTGGACCTCAATCATACTTCCCCAGTCCCATAACATCTCCCACTCGCACCGCTGTTTAATGGTCAGGACTTCCTGCAGTATTATATGATCTGTCTGCTGCAACTTAAGATATCTTTCCTGGGACTTATCACTCGCTTCTCGCAGCTCGGATGTTTGTTCAATTAGTTCGGGAATACCATAACAAAATCATAACACATATTCGTGCACATTAGCCTGATTTTTAAACTGGACATCAATTACAGTGCTTTTATGAATATACAACTTTACCAATTCGTTTGACTGAACCCATGCGGGTCTCTGAGGAGTACAAGAGTATGTTGTTGGTGTTACTGGGCATTTGAAATTAAACCCATACTGCTGCTATATTGTTTGTGGTAAGGTAACACTCTCCCACCCCTTCATAAGATACATCAGTAGGCTTAAATATTGTATTCTCTAGCTCCATGGTACAAGTTCCTACTGTGATATTAAACCAACAGATCATTTGATTCTATATTTCCATCTGATAGGAACACACCGTTTCGCCCCTTCGAATGTCACAACCGCTTAGACGGGTTCTATTCATGTAATTCCTCAAATTCACTGCAATTGGCAAGATTTCATGAAATCCCCCTCTCTAACCATTATATTTTCCACCCTATATGTTTGAAGTGGTGTCGGCCAATGCATTACAGAATAGTAAAACACCAATAGCAGCACATTAGCATATTGTTGTACAATCGACTTGTATCACAGTAGCACACGCAGTATCAGAAAATCACAGTGCAGAAGAGGCCCTTCGGCCCATAGAGTCTGTCAGGACACGTGAGAAGCACCTGACCTACCTAACTAATCACATTTACCAGCACATTTCCCATATCCTTGAATTTTATGATGTGCCAAGTGATCATCCAGGTACTTCTTAAAGGACGTGAGGCCACCCGCCTCCCACGACTACCCAGGTAGTGCACCCCAGACTGTCACCACTTTCTGGCTAAAAAAATGATTCTTCACATCCCCCCTAAACCTCCTGCCCCCCACCTTGAACGTATGCCTCCTGGTGGCTGAACCTTCAACTAAGGGACACAGCTGTTCCAAATCCACCCCGCCCATGCCCCTCATAATCTTGCACATCACAATCAGGTCGGACCTCGGTCTTCTCAGCTCCATAGAAAACAACTCAAACTCTCTACATTTCTCAAATGTTTCACCCATGCAACATCCTTTTGAATCTCCACCTCAGTGACTCCAGTGCAATCACATTCTCCCGATAACGTGGTGAAGAGAACTGCGCACTGTTCTCCAGCTTGTCCTCAGCAACGTTGTATACAACTCCATCATGACCTCACTTCTATTGTGATCTTTAATAAAGTCAAGTGCCCCATATGTGTTTTTCACCACCACCCTAACATGCCCATCTGCCTTCAAATATTTATGACACACACGCCAATGTCCCTTTGTTCCTCAAAAATTCCTAGTCCCATTACGCTCATTGAATATATACTTGTCAAATTACTCTTTTAAAAGTATATCACCTCACAGTTTTCAGGGTTAAATTCCATCTGTCCCTTATCTGCCCATTTGACTTAAACGCCTATGTCTTCCTGCAGACCAATACATTCAACCCCATTGTTAACAGGCTATTCCAACACCCCCCCTCCCTCACCCTCCACCCCCCCCCCTCCCCCCAACCCCCGCCCACCCCCCGACCCCACATGGTTATCTATGTCATTTATATATCTTACAAATAATAGGGGAGCGAGCCCAGATCCTTACACTATGCCACTGGACATTCGTTTCCAGTAAGTAAAGCATCCTTCTGTCATGACACTATTCCTCCTACAACTACGCCGATTTTGAATCCACCTTAACAAATTACCCTGTATCCCATGTCCGTTTGCCTGCCTTGTAACTATCGCATATGGGACCTTGTCAAAGGCTTTGATGAAATCCACATAAACTACATCAACTGCACTACCCTCAGCTACACACCTGCTCATTGTCTCAGAAACTTCAATCATTTTTTTTCGGTATGGCCTCCCTCTGACAAACCCATGTTGACTATCCCTGAACAAACATTGCTTCAACAAGTGGAGATAGATGCTCTCCTTCTGAACTTTCTCCCATAGTGCCCCTATCACTGACATGAGACTGACTGGCCTATAGTTCCCTGGCTTATCTCTACAACCCTTCTGAAATAGTGCAACCACCTTACCTGTTCTCCACTACTCTGGCAATTTCCCCGTGGCCAGAGATCAATTAAAATTTAGGGTCACAGCCCCTGCGGTATGCTCCCTTGCCTCGCTCAGTGGTCTGGGACATAAATCATCCAGACCTGGAGATGTGTCCACTTTTAAGCCTGCCAACACCTCCAATACCTTGTAACTCCCTCTATCAATTTGCTTAAGAACCTCGAAGTTTCTCTCCCCGTGTTCGTTTCCTTCATCTTCATTATCTTGGGAGAAGACGGACGTTAAGTGTTCATTCAACACATTAGCGATGTCTTCTTACTCCACCCAATGATTGCCCCATTGATCCTTTATGGGAGCTAAACTTTCCCTGGTTTTACTCTTCCCATTGGCATATTAATTGAATACCTTGGGATTTTACCGACGTTTGCCAGACAGAGTTTTCTGATATCCCCTATTTGCTCTCTTAATTGCTTTCTTAAGTACCAACCTGCACAGTCTGTACTGCACTAATGCCTCTGCTGATTTGCTTCTCTTGTACCTGCTAAATGTTTCGCTTTTCCTTCTCATCGTAACCTGAAATCTCTCTTCATCCATTGTTCTCTGGGCTTGTTACTCCTTCCTATCACCATAGATGGAACTTATGAGCCTGTACCCTCCCCATTTCATTTTTGACAACCCCCCACTTTTCTTCTGCCGACTTCCACAGAAGTAACTATTCCCAGTCCAGCTTAGCATGTCCTGCTTTATTTTACGAAAAATACACTCACCCCCATTCAATAACATTTTGCATCTTGTAAATTTCTTTGTCCATAACAAACTTAAACAATGCAATGTTGTGGTCTCCATCGCTAAAATTCTCCTGCACCACAGCCACAACCACCTGTCCAGCTTCATTCCCCACAAGCAGGTCCAACAAAGCACCGTCCCTTGTTGGACACTCTACATATTGACAAAAGATATTGTCCTGTACACATTACAAGGAATCAACTCCTTCCACGCCCTTAATGCAATGTCTATCCCAATTAATGTTGGGAAAGTTGAAATCATCTAATATAATTAACCTATTGATAATTGATTTTACACGCCTCAATAAATTGTGCACATATTTGCTTCTCAATTTCCCGCTGAATAAATGGCGGTCTATAATAAACACCGAATAACGTGGTTGCTCTCTTTCTATTCCTATGTTTTACCCACAATACTTCATTCGCTGCCCCCTCCAATACATCATCTCTACGTACTACAGTAACTGAGTCTTTAACTATTGGTGACATGCCTCCTCCTCTTTTACACACTTCTCTGCCTCGCGCGAAGATCCGATATACCGGAATGTTGAGCTGCCAATCCTGCCCTTCCCTCAATCACTTCTCAGTGATTCCTACTACGTCACAATCCAACATGTCAACCCTCACCCTTAACTGTTCCGATTATGCAGGATATGACATTACCAGACGTCAGAGCTAACACACTGCGTTGTTGGTTTCAGGTTCAGTCACTGTTTCCAGGTTGTAATTATTTCCACGGGGCCAAATGTGGCACACATATCATTCTTATCGATCTCTTTTGAGCAATGTCTAGCCTGCAGGATGGATTTATTCAAAGTCCTTGCATGAATTTCCAATTGCTCTACTGCCTATCTGAGGTGAGATGCTTGACTCTTACGCTCTTTTACCTGAAAGTCCTAATTCATATTTTATTTAAACCAAATGTGGTTAATTTTCCCTTTAGCGTTTTGCATCTCTACGTCTATAGAGTCCAAATCCAAACGACTCAGTAATGAAGCTCCTTCAGAAAACATTGTGATTGCACCTTTGAGTAAATTTGTCTCCTCCTTCATTTAATCCCTTCCACATTCGACTTTTAGTATTTTTTTCC
This sequence comes from Cetorhinus maximus, assembly GCF_964194155.1. Lineage (NCBI taxonomy): Eukaryota > Metazoa > Chordata > Chondrichthyes > Lamniformes > Cetorhinidae > Cetorhinus > Cetorhinus maximus. The sequence goes on along the minus strand of NC_135900.1, from coordinate 78,795,308 downwards.
AGCCCACCACCCCTGTCACTGAGCAGAGGGCTTGATCCATCACGTGTCCCAGTAGTCACCTAAACATTGTCCTTGCCTTATCACTCGCCCTATCTGGGAATCTTATCACTGTTTGGTCGAAAATCAGTTTGGCCAGCTGACGGTCCACATCAGGGGATAGGGAACGAAATCTGCTTCGTTGCCTGCTCTGGCCAAAGTGTGAGTCCAGACTCAGAACAATGTGGTTTACTTTTAAATGCCCTCTGTGGAAAAGCAATTGGAGATGAACAAAAAATTCTGACCAAATCAGCGAAACCCACATACAAGGAAAGTGTAAAAAAAGATTTTCCTGGTTGGTATTAATACTACAAAATCCGGCCAACCCGGCATGTGTTTGGGACACCCCAAAGCCTGACTTTCGCTTCTTACGTCTGAGTGCTGGTGTGCTGGCAGACTTTTTGGGCAAGACCACTCTTACTCACGCTGGCCAACTCCAGAACGCAGGTATCTGCATTGGAACACGTATACAGATTCTGCACCCACTACCCCCTATTTGAGTCCAGCAGACGTTAAGGAAATTAACTATCTCCATACTGTAAAGAATCAGATCTTCCACTGAGTTCGCCTTTCTTATTTTCCAACTTTACAATTATTACTTTATACCTATGCCAATGATTTTCAAAAAAAAACACCACGCCCCAAGTCCCGCTTTTAGAGCTGCCACGTCCATGGGTTTCACTAAACTACAATGTTTCGAAATCATGAGGAACAAGTCCAAACTAGCAGCAGGATGAATACAAAATTGCTCCCACTTCGTGCCTTTGATATGACCTCCCATAAGTATCATTTCAGGATGCCTCCGTTGCTGTGGTTGCTCTAATTACCTGCTTCCCCTTGGTTTGGGCATCTCAGCAGATTCACCTTACCGACCACCCGTCGAGCCTTTAACAACCTTTAACCCGGTCGGGTCTTTTTACCAACCTGGGCAGGCATCAGAGCATCGCTTTCTTTTGCCCATTGCTATCACCAACACACAATGTCGTTTAGGACTGGCGTCAGTACACCAGAGTTGCTGAAGTCACCCGACCACGTTACATGATCTCAACGCCCCAGGTGAGCTTGGATGTGAATGTAAATTATAAGAGATGCGAGACTCAGACCTGAATTTGGTAACAACTCTGCATCTATGGCCAAAGTTCAATACACTGGTAAGGTATCCTACATGAAGTACAAAATAAAAAAATAATACGCATGATATTGCTCTGTGAGCAAAACTGTTCACAGACACAGGATTATTGTATGTATACATAATCTGAGTGATTCTTCGACTGACGTTTCCTGCTACTTCTCCTCCTATAAGAAGATGGAGACATCGCTGGCCTTCCTTGTCGTTACCGTCACCGTTTCGTTTCACGCCACGCCGCCATCTTCTCCCATTTTGCTTCAGCTCACTTAACCTCTATGGGGTTAGGTTCGTTTTGCATTGTTACAGATGCATTTTCACCTGCTTCATCCAAATCTCTGTTCACTCTTTTTCCAAATGATGCTTAAAAGGGATCCATACGGAGCAGAATCTCCTTCAATAAATTCCCTTCAGTACTCCGTCAGCCCCGATAATGATCTCAGAGCTGGGAGAGAGCCTACTCGGTTTAACCATTGCACTGCCTAACGCTGCCCTCCTTCTTTGCCCCCTTTATCCCTGCATGACTGATCGTTGTCGCAAGCATTTTACTTACCCCTCGGGCCCAATTCGGCCTTTTTGGCGAATGACTTTCAGTCCTCCCTTATCCAGCTGCACAAATAGTTCCCCAACAATTCCCAATGACATACTCGGTGATTGAGAATAACAGAAGTACATTCACATACTGGATTAGCAGGTCGGTCTGACAAAACCCTGACAGACACACTGCAATACACCGGGTGAAATATGGATGGGTTATTGTAATCCCCTTAGGAACAGGCAAGCCCACGAGGTCCTGCTGCTCCATTTTTAATGTGAAAACTGACATTTCCTGGTCCTCCATTTGAACGGGCACTGAGCAGAATACCTGAGAGATGTCCAGTACCGCCAAAAGCCATGCTTGGCACGCGATGGCTGCTACTGGATCTGCTGCTGCTTCAAGCGTCGGAGCACAGGGAGGTCTAATCCTATTCTAAAACCCAGAATCAATTGCCATTCTCTGTGAACTGTCTGCATAATTAAGCTGCCGAGATGCGAGATTTCACGTGGGTTACATGGCTCTCAGAACTCACTGCTCAACCAGGGACTGTACAACTGTCTCTAAGTCCCTCTCAGCTTCATTTGCAAATGTTTATTGTCACTACGGCATTGACATGCGCTCACCGCCATCCTGTACATCAGTGTTACCTAAATATCTGTCATGAAGCTATTAACATATACAATATTATTCGAAAATGTTCATCTTGTTACCTATGGGTGATGTTGCCTTCATGCAGATAAGTTCTATAATTTGTTATAACCTAAGAAAGTAGTAATTAATAACCATGTGCATATAGTTAAATTGTATAAACTAATGAATTGCTCATTTAGTTGCTTATAATACCTCTCGTGGACAGGTAGTGTGGTTCTTGAATGTAGCGCTGCATTCTCATACATACCACGTAAAAATATAGGTTATGTAAGTTGCTCAAAGTTTCCTTCTGGGAGCTTAACATAACTCCACTTTACCGAACGTCTGTCTCATAGCCATGCCGATAATTGTGCTTGTGGGTGTTGAACACAAGCTGCTGTTCCGTCAATACCTGCTGATAATGCAGAGTCATCTGTGTCCATAGGGACGCGAGATCAGAGCATCTTACTGTGGCTACAGAACACGAATTCCGCCCTTGGGCCGTGATGTTCAATATCCTTCATCCCCTTCCAATGCTCCCCACAGAGAGATTTTTGCCATAACCAGTATAATTTAACGTGATTTGCTTCCAACAATATTTTTCCTGGTGGCTCTGCTTCATCAAAGGGCATTTATATTTCGTATTTAAAGATCCAATTCTGATTTTAAATGGTTTAGTGTCCGTCCCACATACGAAAACACATGTAAATCCCTGTAATTACAATGGGGTCTTGCAAGGCCGCTGAAGCGATTAAAGTGATGGACAATATACGACAGTACAGGAAACTGCTGTATTAATTAGGTTTTACTGAATGTTCCCCTCCTCCTCAACGCCAACCCATAGTCGCCCCCACTCCTCATATTTGTTTGGACACAGGTACTCGGACTCTGTGCAGACCCGTCTGCAGTGATCCCCTTCAGTGGCCCCCAACAATCGGTTGGGCTGCTTAGAGCTTCCCCTCGAATTTTTCCACCGTTTTCTTCACTGTGCCATATCTTCTACCTGTTTCAGGTAGACACAGTGCATCAGGAGGTGGTGGTGCTGACAATTGTTTCCCTCCCCACTAAGAGGCTTCGCAAAGTGTTTCTTTCCTCCACGATTGTAACTGGATAAATATCTGAGCCCTTTGAGCCATCCTCAATATTGCCCTTTTTTCGTGGATGTTGACTGGCTAATGTCCCCACCCGGGGCCATTGCTACTGCCAGTTTCCTCAATCTGAGTTGCCATCTCTCTCAAAACTCGTCCTTCTGTATTTATGCAGCCTCCTGGTCAAGTTCCTCTGAGGATGATCGTGAACCGGGAAAGGAGCTTTTATACTAAACAGCCTTAATGGAGTTGAAACGTGGTGGCTGACTGCTTACCAAGCTGGGCTGATGGAGTGCTTCCAGTGGATGTCAAAACAAGTAAATTGACTGTGGTGCACAAAGGTAAAATGTAAAACATGCAAAAGGCCAGTGGGTTGGATCATGTGGCTTGGCATATGAATGGTTAAATTTAGCTTAAAAAAAATATTGTTGTGTTGCCGTCCATAATTCGACTGTCACTAATTAGGAGAGAGGCGAGGTAGTAAACAAGAATTCTTCCTTTTTAAAGAGCTTTCTTCTCCCTCTTTTTTGCTAGTTCTGGATTGAGCAGCCAGCGAGTCTGCACATCCTCTGATTTTGTTGATTCCACGGGATTTGTGCAGTGACATTTGAAAATCCAGAGGCTGTAAAAGAATGATGGTGTTCTTGGAACTGCTGGGGTAGTTTCTCAGACAAAGGTGCAAAACTGTAATTAGGTGACTTTTTAGCAGCCATCTTAATTTTATTTTTTTAGGACATAGAGACAGGTTACGTAAGGTATATCTGTGTTTGTGGGTTTCAGGAACGAAGTTTAACTTTAAGGATTCAGTATGTTTTGCATTTCTGTATTTGTGTGTTACTGTTAAGTGGAACTTTAGTTTCTAATTTGAAGTTGTCTACATTTCTGATGAATTTGAATGAGAAGTTCAAGAAACAAATGTGTAAATGGTTCATGATGTTGCCTAGCAACATGGATGCAGAGAGGAAGTCAGAAATCAGTTGGCTTTGAAGACAGCTTCCAGACAGAGACTGTAGCAATAGTGGTCGAAACACCATCCCAAGCTGAAGAAGAATGGCATTAAATATAGGAGAGTGCAACAGGAGGAATTGCCAAGAAAACCTTCTAATCAATGGAAGGATGGGAATTTGGAAAATATCATGTTAAGTGGAGTTAAGAATGAGGAACAGAAAAAAAGAAAAACTCCAAGCATCAACTTAATAGAAAGAATAGCTTCTGAAAGCAGATATAATGTGAGAATGGGATGGGAGGAGGCCAGAATGTCCACAGAGACAGCGGCAGAAATCTAATGTTTTGCTATAGACATTTGAAACAATTGTACTGGTGACGGCTCAGTTGTTGAGGGATAGTGTGTGGAAGAACGCCTGAATGCACGTGGTGACACAGGGAAGGGGTCTATCAGAAGGAGAGTTTCAAGCCCTGCAGATGGACCCTTGCGGAACGCGTCTGAGATAAATTACCATTTCGGAAGAAGATACCAAGGAGAGTTCTTGGAAAATTAAGGTCTCAATCACTCGTGTGAGAGGAAGAGTTCAGTGAGTCTGGTTGGCTGATGGTGGGAAAAGTGTCCTGGGGTGGGAGTGCGGTGCTGTAATGTTAATATATGATCCATAACATCTGGCTAAGGGGGCAACTTTCAATTAGTTTCAGAGTGCTGTGTCTGACCACAAATTGTATATTGGTTAACATAGACTGTGCACTTTTACGGACTTTTAGCTTCTAATGTAGCTTGTGTTACCTCTATTGTTCTTCCAAGCCTGCGGTGCAGGAGTAATGTTTTCTCGTGATTTAAATGTTTTATTATTTTGTTGGAAGTTCATCAGCCAACTGCAGTTACTCTGCTCATTAGAGACACTGCACATATCGAAACAAAACAAATAATAGCTGATTCCATCCTGGGATCAGGCTTGTTCATGGTTAACCTCAGCTGGAGGTCATAACACTTCGCAGAAAATAGGCCAATCTTATTTTAAAAGCAATAATGACAAAGGTTGTGAACATGCCTTGTTGGGTTGGTTTTAACTCTGTAGGAACGCACCAAAGTAAAGATATCCACTTTCGTTCTTTTATTTACACTTGAAAGTGAAGTATAGTTAGCAGTTGCAATGTGAGCACCCTACAGCATTCTGTGCGTTTAAACTCGCGATCAGTTATCAGTGATAACATTGTCCTTAATCGCGAGAGGTTTTTTTTTCGTTAAAGGAATGTAGAAGCAGACGGAACAAGCTGCAATTCGTTGCTTTGATTTTTTTCCTCCAGAAATTAGATAGTACGTACTACAGTGCCTCGGTGCCCACGGCGAGCATGGATTTCACAATGCTGGAGAGCGAGCAGGATGCTTAAGGTTTTTCCTTGACTGTGGCACACTTTTTTCTGCTGCTGGTTGACCTGTTTCAGACGACTAAACAATTGCATTCTCAACTCTGAATCAGCTTCGTATTGTTGTTAAGCAACATCCATGGATCGCTGTTGCATATGGCCAATCTAACTGCTTAATGCCGCCTGAGGCAAAGGGCAAAGCAACCACCTGCTGATAAGCATATACCACACTCACTCAGCTAATGCATCAGTGTTACTCCATGTTGAACAACACTTCGACGAAGCACTAAGGGTGACAAGTGCGCAAAATGCAATTTGGGTGTGCGACTTCAATATTCTTCACCAAGAATTGCTGGGTAACAACACTACTGACCGAACTTCTCGAGTCCAAAATTACGTAGCTGCTAGACTAGGCCTGCAGGAGGCAGTGCGGGAACCACCAAGAGCGATGAACATACTATACCTCCTCCTCACAAAGCTGCTTGCCGCACAAGCATCTGTCTATGACAATATCGGTAGCAGGAGCACCAATCGGTCACTGAGGAGAACAAAACCCGCCATGACATAAATTATACACTTCATCGTTTTGTGTGGCATTAACAGCGCCTTAAATGGACAGATTTCGAAGAGATCTATCTAATTCAAGATTGGACATCCATATCCATGAGTTGCTTTTGGATATCAGCAGCTGAAGAATTGTACCGGAACGAAATATGTAACCACATATGTAACCGGCATATTCCCCATTCTAGCATTACCGTCAAGCCACGAGATCTAACCTTGCTAAATGAAGAGTGCAGGAGGACATACCAGGAGCATGCCAGGAGCTGCACCAGGCATTCCTAAAAAAGTAACCTGGTTAAGCTGAAACACAGGACTGCTTGCGTGCTAAAAAAGAAAAGCAACAACTGATGGAGATAAGTGATCCCACAAACAACGGATCAGACGTAAGTGCTGCAGTCATGCCAACTCGCTTCGCGGATGTTGCTGGACAATTAAGCACATCACTGGAGGAGCAGGGACCACGAACACCCCATCCTCAAAGATGTTGGGGCCTAGCACTGCAGTGCAAAAGATAAGACTGAAAAAGTCGCAATATTCTTCAGCCAGAAGTGCTGAGTTGATGGCCCATCTCGGCATCCTGCGGCGGCCACCACCATCACAGATGCCAGTCTTTTGCCCAGTCGAATCACTCCAAATGATATCAAGATGCGTCTGAAGGCAATGGATGTTTTAAAGGCTATGGGCCCTGGGAGTCATCCAGCAATTCTCATGAAATGTGCTGTCGTAGAACTTGCTGTGGCGATAGGCAAGTTTGTCTTGTGCAGATAAAACACTGGCATGCACCAGGCTATGCAGAAAATTGCCCAGGTATACCATGTGCACGAAAAGCAGGACAAATTCAACATGACAAATTACAGCCCCATCAGTCTCAACCCATCATCAGAAAAGTCATGAATGGCGTCATCAACAGTGGTACCAAGTGGCACTTGCTTAGCAATAACGTAATCAATTTTTGGTTGCGCTTGGGAAACACAGCCCCTTACCTCATTAAAGCCTTCGTTCAAACATGGACAAAAGAGCTGAACTCTCGAGGGGAGGTTAGCATCATGGCAGCATTTGACAGAATCGAACATCAAGGAGACGAACCAAAACGGGAGTCAATGGCAATCAGGAGGAAAGCTCTCCGCTGATTGGAATGTTAATTAGCACAACGGAAGACGGCTGTGGTTGTTTCAAGTCAGCAGTCTCAGCTCCAGGACATTAATGCACGAGTTCATCAGGGTAGTGACCTCGGCCCAATCATCTCCAGCTGTTATTCAATCGACTTTCCATTCATCATTAGATAACAAGCGAGGATGTTCACTGATAATTGCACAATGCTCTTCACCAATCACGACACGTTAGATACTGAAGCATTCCATGTCCAAATGCAGCAAGTCCTGGACAATATAAAGTTTTGGGCAGGCAAATAGCAAGAAATATTCTCGCCACATGAGTGTCAGGCAATAATCATCTCAAACAACACAGAATCCAAACATCATCCAGACAACTTCAAATGCATTACCACCACTTAATTAACCACAATCAACATCCTCGGGCTCACCATTGACCAGAAACTGATCTAGAATTACCACATAAATACCATAGCTAAAAGATCATGTTAGAGTCTAGGAATCGTGCGATGGATAACTAGCCTCCTGACTCTCGAGAGCCTTCCCACCACAATGTTGCAACGCACAAGTGAGGAGTGTGATGTAATGCTGCTCCTCTGCCTGAAAGAGTGCAGTTCCCACAAAACAGATGAAGCTGCGCAGCAACCAGGGCAAAGCAATGCGCTTCATTGTCGCCACATCCTCAAAGGTTCACTCACTTCACTACATGCCAGCATTTTTCAAGATCTTGAAGATGCACTGCAGGAATTCACCAAGGGAGCATTGAGATCACTTCCCAAACCCACAAATACTAGAAAGTAAAATGGCAAGGACAGCAGATATTTTCGATCTCCAGCCCCCTGGAAGGTCAACTACAAGTTATGCACCATCCTGGTTTGCATATATATGCCGTTTCCTCACTAACACTGGGTCAAAATCCTGGAGCTTCCTTCCTGAGAGCACTGTTGTTGTGCCTACACCACATGGATAGCAGCGATTCAGGAATGCGTTTCAGCACCACATTCTGAAGTGCAACTAAATGTGGCCATTTAAAGGCTGGCCGAGCCAGCGAAGCCCCACCTCCTCCCACATCACATCTCGTAAAACACGTGGACTTAATTCCCCGAGCAATGTATGCCAGCAGCCATAATTTTTATGTATGACTGGGTCGTAAGATAAGTCACTAGTAAGATGCTTGTAACAAACCCCACCTGTCCAATGGAAGTCGTTGACCTACCATGGCTGGAGTGGTCATTGTTAAACAGGCTCATCAGATTGAGGGTCCCTGTGCAGCCAGCCTTCGCAGTTGAGGACTCAGTACAAGACCTTTATGCACTTGTGGAGCGACAAAAATACAATTTTGTACTTTATCGAGCATTACCCCCTCTACAGGCGAAGTGGCGGACTAATCACTTTAAATGAACCCAACGGGAGGCATTTAATTTGCTCCATCCGTTAAGCAATAAAGGTATACACGTTTTTATTGATATTGTGCATGTTTGTACATAGCCACATTTTCTACTAGAAACAGAAAACATTTGAATAAATCTCGGCAAGCCTGGCAGCGTCTGTGAAGATAAATGTTTCAATCGTTCCAAGTCTCCATGACTCTTAGTCAGAGGTTTTCACTGCGAATTTTTTATTACAAATAATTGTGTCAATAAACGCTTTTTCACCCTTTTTTCTCATCTGTAGATAATCAGTTTTTTATTTGTTGTGTGCATTCAATTACTTAAACATTAATTTATTTTTCTACAAACTTAGCAGCGAAATGCAGTGAAAAATGTGAGGTATTCTATGCATTAGGGTAGCTCCATCGGGAGGAGAAGGCAATGGTATCTTGTGGGCTTTCTGAGTTTTCAGGATTGTAATCCTGCTCGATTTCCCCTTTATTTTACCTTTATTTTACCTTTATGTTTGACGTCATTAGGTGATTCTCGCTCACTTGATGCCGAGTCCCAGCTCCCTTATTGCGGAAATTTTGCCTATTCATCGTTCTAGATTTTGTTGTTGCATTGTTACTTGCAAATTGCCAGAACTAGCCTGGAAATTCTCCAGGCTTTATTGCATTTTGACGTACACTGTTTCAGCATGTTTGGATTCATGAATGATGCTCAACATTGGCCAATGATCAGCGATCATATCACTTCTGACCTATCAGGGAGTCATTTATAAAGCAGGTGAAGATGGTTAGTCCAAATACAATACCCCAGGAATTCCTGCAGTGATGTCCTGGAGCTGAGATGACTGTCCTCGACCAGTCACAAGCATTTGTTTTTGTGGTGCGTATGATTCCAAACAGCGTAGATTTTTCCCCCTGGTAATCATTGACTATAGTTTTGCTGGTGCTCGCTAATGTCAAAGGCAGCCACGCTCACCTCATCTCGGAGGTTTAGCTTCTATGTCCATGTTGAACCAATGCTGCAGATACCTTAGGAGTTTGGTGGCACAGGCCGAACTCAAACTGAAAGTCCATGAGCCATTTTTTCTCTTTTCGCCCGATTCAGATTTCATTTAAGAGTCAAAAACATCGCTGCGGAGCGGAAGTCAAAAGGAGGTGAGGCGAAGTAAAGACAGAAGATTTACTTCCATCTAAGAAAATTATTAGGAATACAAATGGGCTTAAATTTTTGAATGTTAATCGGCTGTTCTGGTCATCATCATAATAGTTCCTGATATTTATACATTTAAATTTTCTATCATTCGTGCCGACGGTTAATTTTTGACCAGAACATTGGGAAGGGTTACACTCCGCTACTTCGAGATAGCTTCATGGTATTTTTCATATCAGCCAGAGCAGGCATGTGTGACCTCGGTTATTGTCAATCCTTGGTAGTGTCACACATTTCCTTAGAACAAACCGACAGAAACCAGGAACGAGATTAATCAGTTTAGTAATTTAATCAATTACAAAAGCTGATGTCTGTGATTAGTGGGACCTTCATTCTCCATGGAACAGACTATCTACACAAGTTGACACACCAAAACCTTGCGTTTGCTGTTCTGCTTTCACATTTACCAAATAGCAAGTGATGATTAATCTCTGACGCAACAATTAATAAACGTCTACAAGAAAAATCTGACACATAGAAATAAAGAAAATAGGAGGAGCAGTAGTCCATTACACCCTTCTAGCCTCCTCAGCCATTCATTATGATCATGGCTGAAGGCCCAGCTCAATAACCTGCTCTCTCTTTCTCCAACTTCCTTTGATCCCTTTCGTCCCAAGATCTTTATCTAACTCCTTCTTGAAATCATAACATGTTTTAGCTTCAAATACTTTCTGTGGTAACGAATTCGACAGACTCACGATTCGCTGGGTGAAGAAATTTCTGCTCATCTCAGTCCAACCGCGTTTCCTCTGACGGTGACTCTTGGTTCTGGAGCCCCCCACCATTGGCAACAGCCTTCCTGCATCTGCCCTGTCTGGTCCAGTTAGAACTTTAATGGTTTCCAAGAGACTGCCCTCATTATTCTGAACTCCAGTGATTTTAACCCTAACCGTCTCAATGTCTGCAGATATGTCAGTAGCGCCATCCCAGGGAGCAGTGTGGTGAAGCTGCGCTTTATTCCATCTGTATCAAGAACAATCTTCCTCAGAAAATGAGATCAAAACTGCACACAGTATTCTAGGTCTAATCTCACCGAGACGCTGTATTAATGCAGCAAACCATGCCTACTCCTGTACTGGAAACCTCTCGACTTGAAGGCCAATATGCCTACTTTGCCGCCTGCTGCACCTGTATGCTTAGTTTCAGCAACTGGTGTACGAGGACACACAGGTCTCATTGCACATTCCAATCTCACAAGTTATAGCCAAACAGATAATAACCTGCCTTCTTGTTTTTGCTACCAAAGTAGAGAACCTCACATTTATCCATATTATAATACATCTACCATGCATTTGCCCAGTAACTCAGCCTTTGCAAACAACACTGAAGCTTCTATACATCCTCCTCACAGCTCACCCACGCACCCGGCTGTATGTCATCTGCAAATTTGGATATGTTACATTTAGTTCCCTCAACTAAATCATTCATTTTCATTGTGAATAGCCGGGACCCCAGCATCGATCCCTGCGTTACCCAAATTGTCAATTCCTTCCAATCACAAAAATATCATTTTATTTCCTAGGCTTTGTTTTAAACTTGCAAATCAGTTTTATATCCATCTAAATACATTACCACCAATCTCATGCACTTTAATTTTACACGCCAATCTTTTATGATGGAATTTTTCCCAAAGCCTCCTGAAAGTCCCAATAAACCACACCCACTGGCTCCCCCTCATCAACTCTACGAGGTACTTACTCGAAAAATTCCAGTAGATTTTTAATGCATGATTTATTTTTCGTAAATCCATGCTGACTCTATCCGATTATTCTACTGTTTTCCAAGTTTACAGGTATTACATCTTTCGTAATGGACTCTAGAATTTCCCACACTACCGACATCAGGCTGGCTGCTCTATAGTTCCCTGTTTTCTATCTACCCACATTTTAAATAGTGGGGTTATTTTAGCTACCCTCCAATCTGTAGGAACTGTTCCAGTGGACTCTATAGAATCTCGGAAGATGATCACCAATGCATCTATTATTTCGTGGGTCAATTCCTCATGTACTCTGAGTTGTACATTATCAGGGAGGCCCTGCAGATTTATCGAACTTCAATCCCATCAATTTCCAAAACACCATTTTCCTATTAATTCTGATTTGTCCTGTTCCTGCCTCTCACTAAAACCAGTCTACCCCAACATTTCGGTTATGCTTTTGGGCCTTCTGTTGTGAACGCAGAACCAAAGTAAGCATTTAGTTGTTCAGCTTTTTATTTGTTCTCCGTGATTGTGTTCCCTGGTACGGCCTGAATGGATTCTGTTAGCAATGATTCGGATTCGTATCAAGTTGAATGGCATTGACTTTGTCTATCGTGTCTGTGCTGCCTTTGGAAGAGCGATTCTATATTGGCCCTCTTCTCTGGTCTTTGTCCAGAGCTCTGCAAATCACTCCGCCACAACTCTGCCAGCATTCATCCAGCACCCTTTGCAACTCACTGCTAAATGAGATTCCATAATCTCTTCACACAGTGAATTCCAGATTCAAACAGTCCTGTTCAATATATTTTATCTTTATGTTCCCTCGCGCTCTTTTTCCAGTTGCTGTAAGTATTGTTAATGTTCATTGTTACAGATAAAAAAAAAACATTCCCCTTACTGTCTCTAAACTCCACGTCAATTTGAAGACCTCTCTTCATTTTCCCTTTAACTTGATTGATCGAACGATCAACGATTCCAGCTTCTCCAGTCTCCACATGGAACTGTAATCTCTCATCCCTGTCACCATTCCAGTGAATCCCCCCGTTTTACCACCAAGATTATCACACTTGTTCTAAGATGTAGTGACCAGAATTAGACACAACTCCTCAGCAGAACACTAAACAATTATGTATGAATCTTTAACATAACTTGTCATTTATAATCTCAAGCACACTCTGCACATTATAAACAAACCTAGCAACTTGTCCTTCCAGTTATAAACAATTGTGCACATATATCCGTTCTATCACTGCACCGTGTTTAAAACAGTCCCATATATTATATATTCTGTCTGCCCACATTTCCCCTCCCAGATTTATCCTTCACCCATCCTTGAAGTATACTTCCATTTTCAGTGTCTCTCCATTTTGCCAACTTGTTTACATCGTCCAGTAGTTTACCAATATCCTCTGCACTGTTTACAATTTCGGCTCCCTGTTAGCTGCAAATGCGAACATATGACATAGGAATACAAGTGGGCCATCCATCCCCTCGTGCTTCCTCCACTTTTCAAAAGGATCATTGCTGACCTGTTTCACATTCTGCAACTCAATTACACCCGGTAACGCTGCGTGACATGAATATATCTATGTCTAAGAATATTCAGTGACTCATCCTCCACCGCCTTCTGAGGCAGAGAATTCCAAAGTTGCACAACAGTCTCAGAGAAATAAAAGTTTCCTCATTCCAACCCGAAGAGGAAAAGTAAAATTTTTAAGAAGGTTCTCTCCTAGTTTTGAAAATATGCCCTTCATATAGAATCATTTTTTATTAACGTGCATCAACAAGGCCCTCGGCCCTCGTACGGCCTGTTCCTTCGGAACAGCACTCTTAACCTCACTTCAGTCTGAATAACCATCGTTCAGCTCTACCTTCTGTTTTCTGTCTCTTAGCCAAAGTCATATACGCACTGTCCATTACATGTCACTTGATCACAATTTTTTTCATTCACATAACATCAAGCTCAAATCCGTCATCAACTGCCTCATTACTTGACAAAGATCTCCATTCAGTTTATCAGATATGACTTCCCATTCACATATACGTGCTTCTGTTCCTTTGTAAGCTTTTATTTTTTCTATCAAAGTAACAAGTATTTCTGACCATGATTACCGTCTCCACAAACTTCCCCACCAACTACATTATTCTAACTGTTCTGTAGTTCCAGGGTTTATCTCTCTCTCCCTTTAGAAGCCGAGTTAAACGTTTGCAAGCCTCCAGTCCTCTAGCATCACTCCCATTACAAGGAGGATTGAAATATTACGGTAAAAGCATCAGCTAATCTCCATCCCTGACCGAAACTTGTACATTCCATCCAAGCCGGGTAAATGTTCTACATAAGTGCTATCGAAGAACTGTTGGATTGAAACCAAACCTTTTTGTTCAGTGACTGTAATTAATGCCACTGTTCAAGGAATCTATATTTGTCAGTGGAGGATTCCCCCTTCTGTTAATGTGGGGCTCATTTCAGGGTGATACCCCATAGTGCCAGCGAGAGCATCAACTCCGACGCAGGATCAGTTACTCCAGGGAGGCAGAGAGGAGAGAACATAATTTTAGAACATTAGATTGGAATGTTCCAACAATGATTCAGCATCTGAGAACAATGGATCAGAATGATCCTACAATGGTTCGGAATCTGAGAACAATAGATTGGAATATTGCAACAATGGATCATAATCTGAGAACACTAGATTGGAATGTTACCACAATCGATCAGAATCTGAGAACAATTCACTGGGATGTTATTACAATGGACAGACGTTTATCCCAGGCGTTTATAATGTTTTTTATATTTTATAATTGGTTGTCATTATCTTATCGCATCCAACACACACATTTCGATTTTCAAGCTGTTTAATATTCCATGCTTGCTATTGTTGGTCTGTCTGGTAAACCTCTCTGCCCTACTATCTAAGGACTCTTTCAAGATGCAACCCTCCAATGAACTGGCACACAAGCTGTCATTTTCCCCTGGCCTGGCTAAAACCGATTGATTCTTGATCATTTACCACGTACAGATTCAGACTATGTACTAGTTCATAATTTACTCACAGCACCATTATTGAAATGGAGGCTGAGTGCCAGAGCAACTGATGGGACTTCATCATCAGCGACATGCTGTGTTGTCCCTCACTGCCTCTGAGCTGCCTCACTGACTTCTCTCTCTCTCTCTCTCTCTCTCTCTCTCTCTCTCTTTCCCACTCTCCTCTCCTCCTGGAACTGCTTTTCCTGGTATTTTGGCAGTTTTTCGGTAAAATTTGGAAAGCATAAAATCAGAAGTGAAGAGCTGGTGGGTGAGATTAGGGGTAGGTTCGAAGCAAAATGTCCCTGGTCCCACATTTTGCAACTTTTTCACCATCTCTGACAGCAGGGTAGTGGTGAGCAGGGAGTTCAAAAGGGGCACATGGCAGGATAATAGAATCATGTCAAATACTGTCCATAAGATCCGCTGCGGAAGGCTCCTTCACAGCCACTCCCATGATACAGAGAGTCATTTCCTTCCTTAGGCTAAGGAGGTGAGGTTTTGCCTGATATCCGGAGGATCTTGGCCGCTCCCTGTGTTTATTTGGTGTCATTGAGCAGCAACAGCGAAAGGGTAGATTTTCATTGATGTTGCTGTGCTGTTTGGTTGATCTGCCCATTGTAGCTGAATAGCTGGAGTTATATTGAGACGATGATTGGTGGTTCTGAGGCTGGAAACAGTGGAATGTGTTTGAGAGTGACGTTGAGCATGTGAATGTTAAACATTAGTGCTGTGTGTTAGGGGCTGCGATTGGTTGAGTGATGGGTGTGCAGTAAATTAAGCTGTGTTAGATGTTGCTGCTGTTGTAGAAAATCCCTTTTGGAGTTGAATTCACTGATATTACCCACCCTTGTGAATACATTCAGCTTCTTCTGGCATGTCTTTCGGGTTCTCGAGATCAAATGTCTTACATTGAACTCCCTTTGCAACTCTCCAATTCCCTTTGGAGGGTGCTCCATGTGGGTCTCCAACCCCCTACAGTCACGGGAACATGGATCCTTGCCTCTGTAAAACATTCACTGCCCTGCGTTTCATTGAATTTTGTCAATTACATTAAATCTGTGACTTTGTGTTCCTGAAGTTTCTGCCGCTCGAAACAATTTCACCTCAATTAGTCCGTTCAAAACCTTCGTGAATTTAATTACTATTCCAAACTTCCGCTTAGCTTTTGGTAAGATAAATAGAACAATCTTGGCTTTTCCAAACCCTCCATGTCACTGCACTCCCAGATCCCAAGAACTATTTTGATAAATCAGCTCTGTATCTTCACCACACCATTCCAATTCTTCCCCACCACAGCCACGTCGAGGGCAATTTGCCGAGTGTGTTGTCTCTGGCAAGGAGTGCATTTGCCACCAAAAGGCAAACGATGTTTTTGTGCTTGTCTCAAAGTTCTGGGATAAGGCTTCCTGCCAAACGGCTATGAAGGTCTGCACAGGAAAATACTCTAAGGGATGGAGACATCCGTTTACCGCAGGACCTCGAGAGAATGACGTGTATGACACTTTCTGATAGACCTGCGGACAAATGTGCTTCTCTTCAAAACATTTTCCAGGGGGAAAAGGTGGTTAGATAGGGTCTAATTCCTTTGCGTGTTCCACAGCAGCGTGTCCAGATCCTTTCTAGGTAACACCAGCTACAGGACGAAGAGGTAGGACATAAAATTTCAACGAAATTGAAGGAAGTGCTCGCAAACCATGAATCTACAGGACTCTTACCGCGTGAAATGGGATGTACTTTCGTTGACTCCAAAGGAGTGAAATAACTTTCACCACCTACATGTTTTCCTTAACTGCCATTCCCAGGAGAATAGACCTATTACATGTTAGAAAATATCAATGGTTCTGCAGTGCAACTACAGAATAGATCAATCCGTACATTCACTCAAGACTACAGAATTTGTCGTTTGTAAGCCATGCAGAATCAAATTAATTGAATATATTCGGGATTTACCATCTATACTGTGTTCCTTTATTCAATCTAAAACTTTTAGTTTATCCACCCTATAACTTAGAAGGAGAAAGTGCTTTTGTAACTTCAACATTGCACTGAAATAGATGTTTATAACAGCAATCATAGCAAATGCTTTACTATTGTATTTTTCTAAAAGATAACTTCTATTACATTTATCCACTGAATTCTCACGGTCCGACTGTTAATGTTAAAGGAAAAAAATGCCTGATATGAATTAGTAATTAGTTTATGATTGTATTCAGGCGCATCAATCATTACATCTGAAACATTAATACAATCAATAAATATTACAAAGCCATGCAGCAGCTGAAGACAGGCAACCAGAGGAGGTGCACTGGAAATCACTTTCTAGCAATGACTCTCATTAAACTGGCCCATTGGCTCAAGTTATGGTGCAGATACATGAAACGTTAAGTTGTCTCTACGGTACAAACCTTCCAGTGTACCCTGGATGAACGTAGCTTGCTGCATGCTGCATAACGTGACGCTGTGAAAGGGCCTGTCACTGGAGCTGGAGGAGAGCGAAAGAGGGAGCCTACACTCCAATGAGGTAGAGGAAGTGGAGGAGGAAGAGTGGTGACATTTTGGGACATGATGATGTGCAAAGGGGTGTGTGCATCCTTGCACACTAGTCAACAAAAGTAAATAGCCTGGTGCAACAAGCAATTAGGAAGGCAACTGATATGTTGGCATTCACTGCGAAGTGGATTTAACTCCAGGAGTAGCGATGTCTTGCTGCAGTTTGCAGGGGCTTGGGAAGACAATTCCTGCAGTAGTGAACGCATTTTGGGTCTCCCTACCTAAGAAAGGATGTACTTGCCATAGGCACAGAGCAGTAAATGTTCACTCGACTGTTACTGGGTATATTAGGACTGTTGCATGATGAAAGCTTGGTTCATGTGGGGCTGCATTCGCTTTAATTTAGGAGAATAAGAGGGGATTTGATTGAAATATATACAATTGTAACTGGCTAGACAGACTGGATGCAATGAGGATGTTTCACCTTGCTGGTGAGTTAAGAACCAGTGGGAACAGTGTCCGGATGCAGGACAGATCATTTCGGACTGAGATGAGGAAAAATCTCTTCACGCAGAGCATGGACAACATGTGGAAATCTCTACCACATACGTCGGATCACTGAATACATTCAAGATACGAATTGCTAAATTGTGTTACATTAAGGATGTCAAGGGATGTGAAGAAAAACACTAATATGGCGTTGAGATAGAGGGTCAGCCATGGTCATATACAATATCGCAGCAGGCTCGAAGGGCCGAATTGCTTGCTCCTTCTCCTTGTTTCTATGTTTCTAAGAGGTAATGGGTGAAGAGTTGCACAGTGAGAGCGAAGGCACACTGGAGGCATCCTGGAGACGATGTGCCCGTCGACGGACACAACTGTCCATGCACAATGTCATCATGGACAGAGAACACTTCATCGCTTCACATGATGGCTGCTTTGGAAGGGTCTGACTAAAGAGCTGGAAATGAGAGAAAGGAGTTCTAATCACCAAGGACACCACATGTTATCCATCATATATGCGCTGACATGTCGCACATCAGGACGAAATATTGGATTCAGCACAGAGCAGGCCGGAATAAAAGTAACCACATCGTCACATGTAGGTCAGTTTGGGTAAGGATGGCAGGAGCCTTTCAAGGGGGGGATGATTTGAACGGTGAAGACGAATGGTGAACATATCAACCCCTGTTGATGCCTCCTCCCCTACTCTGGCGCATTTGTCAAAACTGATTGCTTCCCACTCCAAAAACAAACTTGTATCAACTGGAGTGTTAGACACTGAGCTTGTGCCTGCTTTACGCGTTCGTAGTGATGATGCTTCCTCGGACATCACTACTTCCTCCTCGTGTCCAAGCTCTGACTCCTCTCTGGGGGATGGGAAACAGCTCTGCGATCTGTAACAGGAACACAGGGAAGTCATGAAATGCGGCCATACAGTGCTCCCTGTTTCTTACTGAGCTACTTCAAAAATTATCCCGGTACATGGTTGTTTCCATTCACTGTTTCCCTGGCGAAGCACTCTCATATCTTGGAGTTACATATTATAACTCTGACTGCAGCTGCCAACCTCAAATCCTAGCCCTCCTCCACTCCGTGCCTCCCCGAAAGCCAACGTCAACAATCGCGCAACTGCATCAACACCAAGGCCGTGTAAACCTGGGAGGGGGGATTCCCTGGAAGCCAAATATTCTGCGGATGGTATTCTGGCAATTGGATACCCTCACCTCCACAAGTCGAATAGCATGTAGATGTGTGGGCCCACCCCCGCCCTCTGTAGCTCTAGGGCGTTGTTCGCCCTCTTCCCTTGCACGAACAAGATGGAAAGGGTGATGTGGTGTCTCACCAAATGTCGGTGATTGCAATTTCCTTTAATGCATCAATAGTTCATTCCCCATATTGTTATCCATTACCATGGACATTGTTTACGTCAGCTTGGCAATGGGCACTGACTTCTGTAACGCTGTTGAGCATCATGTACCCTATGCCAACCTTAAGCTTGAGATGCTGTATGCAGTGATGCAAGTCTGCATGTCCCAGAGGGACATCTCCCGCTCCTTGCCGGTGTGCAGAATGTCACTGAGGTGTTTTCAAAATGATACCCAGGTCCTCCTATAGTCACCAGTGGAGCTGCTAAGCTCCAGTTTCATCATACAAGCTTATGTTAAAGTGGCCGGAGGGAAACTGGACCTTTCCAGGAACAGGATTTCACTGTGTTTACCAACCTCTGCCAGGGAGCTGTCCAGATCATGCTCTACGAAGGGGTGCGCTACTGCCTACAGGGACGCGAGTGAAAATGGACTCTTCAGGGGAGATGTTGGCCCTTTTTGTGCCCAAATTCTCTTAGGAGGGTATGCAGGCCGTGCTTCGTGAATCGGGATGCTGCTGCCTCCAGCACTGCAGACATGATATGGATCTTTCATTGAACATGTTTTCCCTGTTCGTGTGCACATCTGGCAGGACGTGGACTCAGCAGGACTCTGGTCCCTGACAACTTCCAGGGTCCTCAGAGGCTGCAAGGTTGGCTCCTCGGGATAAATTAATACCGGAGAGGACATGGCTGATGACATCCGTGCAGTGACTTCAGACTACAGCAGAGCGATGTTATAATTATGCTCATGATCAGCTTGCACCTTGATAGATCAAACCATCAGATTGTTGAAAATGAGGTTCCATTTCCTGGACCTGTCTGGTAGAGCCCTGCATCCAAATCTAAGACGGTGTGTCGCCCTTTCCATGTGCTGCTACGGACAGAGGAGGTGGCTGAGGAGAGATGTAGGAGCTGGACCTCTCCTCCGATGGGAAGTTCAAAGACGAGCGTGAGGGTGACGAGGCCCTTGACAGCGAGCATGACAGCAATGAGGCCATCACATTGGCTAGCCGAGCCTGGCGTGCTATGGAGTTACTCATAGCTGCTCGACATATGATAGATGATGACGAAATGCATTTAAGTGGCCTCATAGACCCTCACATTGCATCTGTGAACGTTTGATTCCAGTCTGGCGGATGGCAGCACACATGCCGCCCGTGAGGATGATCCTGGCGCAGAGAAGCAGAGGAGGCCCGAATAGTCGTTAGATTCCATCGTGGTTACATGCAGTCAGAACACTCCATAGATCTTCACATAGCCTCTGTTTTTGTGACTCCTCCATGGGTGAACACAGCTCATTTGTGCTCTGTGTTAATGGTCATATCATGGATATTCATCCGTGAATCTTTAAATAAATCAATCCATATGTCAATCTGCAGCCCGTGACGCCTTCTGGAGCACAGCGTCACTAGTCACAGATGCTGACGAGTTCGGGGCCAGCACCAGTTTAAAAGGCCCTGAAAGTATACGGAGAGAATGATGGATCTCTATGACAGCAGCCTATGATATTCTGGCAGGAGTGAGAAGCAGCGTATGTAGAGCAGGTATCAGTGATTTGTTCAATGAGTGTGAAGCTGGACCATCTCTTTGGTCTGAAGGCTACAGATCGGATAGGGAAGGCGCCGTGCCCTGAGACACCAGCCTTAACCTTGTGCAGGAAACAAAGTTTTACACCTTGGCGGCACAAACACTGCTCATCAAAACTCGTGAAGAAGAAGTGATTAAAACAGCTGCCCAAGCTGTGCAACCATAACTTCCTAGACCCCCAAACACTGCTGCTATGATCTGGTGGACCCCGCGATCCAGAGCGGAGTTGGGTGCAGCAATCTGATTCTGACAACATTTATTGGGGACCTTTGGAGGGCCGAGAAATGTAGGTCCCAGACTGCTTTCGCGGACCTGCTTTCTGGCAGTGGCACCCTACTCTGCATGGGGAGATGGTGCTACTGAACTCACAGGAAGGGGGGATTAGGAAATGTCGGCACCCCCTGAGCCACCTCAGTGGATAGACGTGGTGGTGTGCAGACCCTTGGCTGAGTTTTCGGTTGGGTGTGTGTGCCTTCATGTGCATGTGTGTCTGTTTGTGTTCCTGTGTGGTGTGTGAGCACGTGCGTGAGTTCTTCATTGCGTGAGTGCCCTTGTGTGTGAGAATGTGCCTAAGTGTATGTGTAACAATATGTATGTGTGTGTGTTTGAGTGCTCGTCTGCGTTTGACATTGCAAGAAAGAGAGATACCAAATATGTCATTGCGCGTGTGTTTCCGTATCTCTGTTAATGTGGATGCCTGCTGTGGAGGAATAAAATACATGTATAATGAAATTACTACACAGTGTCCTTGAGCAGTCACGCAGGGTGCACATAAACTAATAGACGAGTCGTGCTATCAGTTACCTTCCCAGACTAGTGGGCACCAGGTATCAGATATGGTTGTAAACTAAGAAAGAGCTATAGTATGCATGTAGAAGATATCCTGCCTTACCCTGACAATAATTAATTGGGCTAAGGAACCATTGAAACTGCCTAATCTCTAACCATTAAAACTGCCTAACCTCGTACTTTTTGCTATAACTATGTCTGTACTCCAATGCTTCTCAGAGTGCCGGATCTCTCCATTCCATGCGACTGTGTTTTCCTGATATCACAATTTAATAAAGCCTTCCAAGACAAATCTCCTGGGTCCGATTGTTCCCTTCGTTTTCCGCGACAGCTGCACATGCTTGCTTGTGCTTTTGAGCATGTGAATGAGATCTTTAGTTTGTGTGTGTGTGTTTGCGGGTGCGCGAATACTGAATATTTCTGCCTGAGTGTGTGTAATTCTTTGACAACGTGTTTCCGTCTTTGTGAATTTGTGTGAGTGTGTCTTTCTGTATTTGTGAATATGTGCGTCCATATGTGTGTGTATATGAGAGCGTGTGTGTGTGCCTGTGTGCAAGGATGCATGTATCCTGCATGAGTGAATCCGTGTGTTTTTGTGTTTCTTTGTGTGTTACCGTGTGAGTGTTAGATTTTAAAATGCATTTGAATGCTTTTGGGTGTCCCTGGCAATGCGAGCATTTATCGCAAATCCATAACTGCCTTTGGGAAGTGCACTTGTGCTTCTGTGCATGTGTGTACCCGTGCTTGTTTATATGTGTGCTTGTGTGTCGGTGCGTATCAGCTTGTGTAAGCTTGTGTGTGTTTGTGTGTGTGTGTGCGTGCACCCGCAAGTGTCTGTGGACCTATGTCTCTGTCTATGTCGATATTTGCGTGCATTTGATTGTTTCGTAAAGTGCGAATGTTCCTGCTTGTGTGTGCATTTATGCTTGAGGCCCAGTGTAAGCTTGTGGGTGTTTATCTGGGTGTCAGTGCGTGTGCATGCATGTGCGTGCATATATGCGTGACTGTGTGCGTTTATCAGTGTGCCTGTATGTGCTTTTTTTTTTGTATGTGTGCGTATGCACGTGTGTGTATCTGTGTTTGAACGTGGGTATCTTTGTGAGTTTAAGTGAGTTTGCGTGAGTGTGCATATGTGTCTGTTTACGTATATCTATGTGTTTGAGTGCCTGCCTTTGAAAGTGTACGCATGTGTGTGTGTGAATGTGGATATAGTTGTCAGTTTCTGAGCTTGTTTGTATGTGCGTGCTTCTGTTAGTATAATCTTGTCCATCTCACTGTGTGTGTATGCTTGTGTGAGCGTCTGTGTTGCTGTCTGTTTGCTTCCTTTTGCGTGTGTACGAATTTGTTTCTGTGGCTGTGCGCGTCACAGTGGCGGTTTATGTGTCTATGTGTGTGTGTTTGTGTTTGGAAGAGAGAGAGAGAGAGAGAGTTGGGTAGATAGAGAGAGTGAGCGAGAGGATGCTTATTCTTTTGGGAGAATGTTTCAGTCTGTTTGTTTCGGTCTGTCTGTTAGTCTGTCTAATTTTGTATCAGTGCCTAATCATTTGGTATGTGTTTGCATCTCTGTCTCTGTGTGCCCGTGCGTGTATGTGAAAGTGTGTGCGTGTGCATGTGCGTGTGTGTGAGAGAGAGAACCTGTGACTTTGTGCAAGTGTGCGTTTGTGTTTCTGCATATATTAACCTCTGTTTCCGTTTGTGTGTGTATGTGATTGTCTGTGTGCATTCGCGAGCTTGTGTGAGAGAGAAAGAGTCTGTGAGTTTGTGTGTGTGCTTACTTCTGTAGATGTAATCAGTGTGTAATTACGTGTGTGCATGTGAGTCTTTGTGTTTGTGTGTGGGTGTGTGCTCATGTCTGTATTTGCATGTGCATGTGTGTACTTGTGTGCTTGTGTATTTCTGTGTTTGTGCGTATGTACGAATGTGTGAGCATCCGGCTTTTTAATGCAATTTGAAGGTACATGGGATTCGCTGTTTAATCAATCTTAAATGCCCCATCCCTAATTTGCGTTCAGATGGGCATGTGTGTTTTGTTGCGTGTGTGTGCGCATGCATGTTGGTGTTGTATGTGTGTGTGGCGCTTTCTGTATGGATGTGTGCGTGTATGAGCGTGCATCAGGCAGTGTGCGGGTATCCATGCCTTTTGGGTGTTGGTGAGTGTGTGCATGCATTTCCGTGTGTATATGCGTGCCTGTATTCGTCTGTGTGCGTATCTCTTTGTGCAACATTGTGTGTGTCTGCTTTTGTGTGTGTGTGAGAGATCGTGTGAGTGTGTTTGTGTGTGTGTGTGTGTGTCTTTCTGTGTGTGCTTCTGTGTGCATGTGTGTGTCTATATGAATGTGTGAGCGTGCATGGAAGCGCTAAAGGTAAACTCTGTTTGTGTGGCAATGTGTTTGTGAAGCAGCGCGTGTTTCGATGCGTGCATGTGTCTTTTCATGTTAGTGCGTAGAAGATGGAAAGAGAGAGTGTGTGAATGTGCGTGTTTTTCTTCGTCTGCGTGCCTTTGCATGCGTGTTTTTTGACGTGCTTCTGAAACTGTTTGAGTTTGTGTGCATGCATGTCTTTCACTTTCTGTAGGTGTGTTTGTGCGTGTATGTGTATATTTGAATACATGTGAATGTTCTATTCTCTGAGATTTTGTATGTGTGAGTTTAACAGTGTCTCTGTGTTTATATGAGAGTTTATATTTGTCTGAGTGTGTGCCCATGTGTTCTTCAGCATTTGTGTTTGCACACGGGTGTGCGTTTGTGCTTGTATGTGCGCCTTTGTGCGTGTTAGTGTGTGTGTATGTGTTTATTTGTGCATCTGATTGTATGAATCTTTTATTCACTCATGGGATGTGGACTTCGCTGGTTAGGCCTACAATTACCGTCCTTACCTAACTGCCCTCAAGAAGGTGGTGGAGATTTTCTTTCAATAACCGCTGCACTCCATGTGATGAATGTACATGCACAGAACTGTTAGGAAGAGATTTCCACGATTTGGGCCCAGTGACAGGGAATGAACGGCAATGCATGTCCCAGTTAAGATGATGAGTGACTGGGATGGGAAATTCTAAGTGACGACGTTCCCATATAAATGCTCCACCTTTCCATCTAGATGGTAGTCGTCGTGGGTTTGGAATGTGCTGTATAAGGAGACTTGATCAAATCCTGCAGTGCACCTTGTTGATATTGCGACAGTCCATCGGTGCTGGAGGGAGTGAATGCTTGTGGATATGCTGCCAATCAACCATCTCGTTTGTACAGATGGTGTCAAGCTTCTTGGCTGTTGTGGTAGCGGCAGCCAGCAAGGCAAGTGGGGGTCAATCTATCTCAATCCTGAATGTGCATTGTAGATTGTGGACATGGTTTGGGGAGTAAGGAGGTGGGCTACTCTTCGCAGAATTCCATACCACAAAACTGCTCTTGTTGGCAGTGTATATATATGCATGGGCCCCAGTTATGCCTGTCTCTTTATGGAGCATGTGGAACATTACTTGTCCCAGTCCAAAACCGGCCCCCTCACACAACTTTTTCTCCCGTACATCGATGATTGGTTCGGTGCTGCTTCATGCTCTCATCTGGACCTGGAAAAATGCATTAAGTTTGTTTCCAAATTCCACCCGTCCATCATTTTCAGATGGTCGATCTCTGACATTTCCCTTCCCTTCCTGGACCTCTCTGTCTCAATTTCTGGAGATAGACTGTCCAGCAATATACATTACAAGCCTACCTGCTCCAAGAGCTACCTCGACTACAGCGCCTCACACCCCGCTTCCTGTAAGGAGTCCATCCCATTCTCTCAGTTTCTTCGCCTCTGTCACATCTGTTCTGATGATGCCATTTTCAAAATCAGTTCCTCTGACATATCTTCCTTCTTCCTTAACCGACGTTTTCCACCCACGGTGGTTGACAGGGCCCTCAACCGTGTTCGGTCCAATACCCGTGCACCCGTCCTCCCTCATACCTTCCTATCCTTCCCAGAACAATGATAGAGTAATCCTTGTCCTCAGTTATCATCGCACCAGCCTCCGCATTCAAAGGATCATCCTCCGACATTTCAGCAAACTCCAGCATGATGCGACCAACAAACACATCTTCCGTTGAGCCACCTTGGTGGCATTCCGCAGGGATCGTTCACTCCGCGACACCCTGGTCCACTCCTCCATCATCCCCTAAACCTCAAAGCCATCCCAGGGTACCATCCCATGCAACCACAGAAGGTGCAACACCTGCCGCTTAACTTCCACTCTCCTCAACATCCATGGGCCCAAACACTCCTGTCAAGTGGAGCAGAGTTTCACTTGCACTTCCCTCAATTTAGTTTACTGCATTCACTGCTCCCAATGCTGTTTCCTCTACATTGCAGAGCCCAAAAGCGGACTGGTTGACTGCTTTGTGGAACACCTTTTGTCTGTCCACAAGCATAACTCAGACCTCCCTGTCGCTTGCCATTTCAACACTGCACCCTGCTTTCATGCCCTCATGTCCGTCCTTGGCCTGCTGCATTATTCCAGTAAAACTCAACGCACACTGCAGGAACAGCACCTCATCTTCCGATTAGTCACTTTATAGCCTTCTGGGCTGAAAAATTAATCCAAAAAATTTAGATCATGAACTCTCTCCTCCATCCCCACCTCATTTCCGATCCCGTTTTTTTCCAATAATTTATATAGGTTTTTAATTTCCAACCTACTTCCATTATTTTTATAAGTATTTCAATCCATTATATCATTTTTGCCTTTTTGCCTAGTTCGATCCCTTCCCCCCACCCCAACCCCACTAGGTGTATCTGTCCTTTTATTAACACTTTCCTTAGATAATATCACCAGCTTCAACACCTCGTTGTCCTTTTGTCTGTGACATCTTTTGTTTATCTCCACCTATCACCGGCCCTCTTTCCAGCTCTACTTCTCCCCTCCCCAACCCCCCCCCCCCCCCCCCCACCCCCCACCCCCCCCACCCCCTTAAACCAGCTTATAATTCATCTATTTTTTGTTTTTCCTTAGTTCTGTTGAAGAGTCATACGGACTCGAAAGGTTAGCTGTGTTCATGTCCGCAGATCCTTTCAGACCTGCTGAGTTTTTCCATTTTTTTTTTGTCTTTGTTTTGGTTTTCCAGCATCCACAATTTTTTGCTTACATCTATGTATATGTCTGCTCCAGTTCATTTTCTGGTCCCTGGTAAACACCAGGATGTTGATAGTGGTGGGCTCGGTGATCGTAATTAAATTGAACGTCTCCTGGCGATTATTGTTTTCTTCCTTGGCGAGGATGGCCATTGCCTGACAATTGAGTGGCACAAGTTTGACTTGCCAGTTTCAGCACAAGCATGGAAATTGTCCAGGTCATGCTTCAATGCTTCAGTATCTGAGGAGTAACGAAAGCAACCATCAGAAAACATCATAACTTCTGACATTATGTGGGAAGGGAGGTCATTGATGAAGCAGCTTAATATTATTGGGCCGAGAAACATACCATGTGGAATTCCTGCAATGATGCCCTGGAATTGAGATGGCTCATCTCAATCAACCACAATAATCTTATTTTGTGACTGCAAATAGCGGATATTTGTCCTCTTGACTCCCATTGGCTTCAGTTTTGGTAGGGTTCATTGATACCACACTCTGTTAAATGCTGCATTGGCGTAAAATGTTGTCACTGTCAAAGCAACTGGGGTGTTCAGCGACTTTATCCATGTTAGAACCAAGGCTGTAATGATGTCAGGAGCTAAATGGCCCTGGCCGAATCGAAACTGGGTGTCAGTAAGCAGGGTACTACTAAGCAAGTGCATCTTGATATCACTATTTACGACTCCTTGCATTACTTTGCGATCGAAAGAAAACTGATGGGGCGGTAACTGACTGCCTTGGGTTTGTCCTGGTTTTCGTGTAGAAGACATACACGGGCAATTTTTCAAAGAGCCAATTCAATGCCAATGCTGCAGCTGCACAGGAACAGCTTGGCCTGTGTTACAGAAATTTATGGAGCAGACTTGTTCAGTATATTGTTGGAATATTCTCAGGGCCCATAGACTTTCCAGTGTCCAATGCCTTCAGCTGTTGCTTGATATCACACTGAGTGAATCTAATTCTCTTAATAGTGGCATATTTGATGCTGGCTATCGCGGAAAAACGGAGCGAACACTCTGACCCTGGAGGTTTGTCTCAGAAGTCTTTATTAAAGTCGTGATATCACGGTGAGCCTAGTCGCATACAATGGAGTGAACCAGTCTCTGCCTAACACCTCATTACACACATATTTATAGCAAAAGGTTCCTGGCAGAAACTTGGGAAAATACAATAGTTTCAAATGTTTTCAAAAGATAGCGATCAGTGTTAATGGTTTAACGATTAGACAGGACAATATCAATGGTGTAGCAATTAGAGAGGACAATGTCAATGATTTAGCTAATAGACAGGACATTGTCAATGGTTTAGCAAATAGACAGTGCTAATTGGTTACATATCCTGGGCAATGTACATACAATAGTTTTTTTCTCTTAGATTTTGCATCCGTATCTGACATCCGGAGCCCCTTAGTCTGGGAAGGTAGCACTGGCCCTTTGATTTGTTAATTTAAGTGCTGGCTGCGTGACTGTTTGAGACATTCTACAGTAAATTTCATTATACATGTATTTTAGCTTTTTTTTATCTCACAAATATAGGTGTATTTTATTTATTTCACAAATATAGGTGAATTTTATTTCATTCACAATTGTACGTTTATTTTATTAAATTCACAATTATGCACGTATTTTATTCCTCCAGACTGGCTACCTCCAGAGGAGGCCGGAATGTATCCACCAATCCGTCCGGCTGAAGTTGGTGGCTAATGTTACAGCCTTATGTTTTGAAATGACATCCTGTGTTCCTCTACCGCTGGGGCAGGGTATGTGTGTGGAGCCTCCTCCTTCAGTGGTTTGTTTAATTGTCCACCATCATTTGCGGCTGGTTGTGACAGCACTGCAGACCTTATATCTTATCCGTTGGTTGTGGTATATCTTAGCTCTGTCTGTCGCTTGCTGCTAATGCTGTCTGGCACGCAGATGGTCCTGCTTTATAGCTTAACCAGGTTGACAACTCTTTTTCAGGTATGTGTGGTATTGCTACCCACATTCCATCCTACAAATTTAGTTTTAGTAGTTTGACATTGTGGCTTGATTGTAATCGCGGGCAATTGTAATTGTATTTAGAGATAGGACAGGCCAAAATTTTACGGAATGTACTTGAGTACATTTCTGCTGATACTGATGGCCCACAACGCCTCATGGGTGTCCGGTCCTGATCTTCTGAACCTGTTTAAAATATTTCACATTTAGCATAGTATCAGTGCCACACCACATAATGGAGGGTATACTCAATGTGAAGGCGGCACTTCGTCTTCACAACCACTATGTGGTGGTCACTCCTCACAAAACAATCGTGGGTAGTTGCATCTGGGGCAGGTAGATTGGTGAGGATGTGGTCAAGTCGGTTTTTCCCTCTTGTTTGTTCCCTCACCACATAACACAGGCCCAGCCTGGCTGCTAAATCATTTAGAGCTCGGCTAGCTCGATCAGCACTGGCACTAGCGAGCAATCTTTGTGATGGACCTGGACGTCCCTCACCCAGAGTACACGCTGCGCCCTTGCCACCCTCAGTGCTTCCTCCAAGTTATATTCAACATGGCGGAGTCCTGATTCAATAGCTGAGAGAAGGTGCTACGTGACAATCAGCGACAGGTTGCCTTGCCGATGTTTATCCTAATGACATGTAACTTATTTGAGCTTGGAGCCGATGTTGATAACCCTCAGTGAGTCTCGTCCCGATTTTGCACCACTTTGCCAACTCGTCTGCTGGGCCGGTCCTGCCAGTGGGAGAGGACATACCCAGGGATGGTGATGTTGGTGACTGGCGCATTATCTGGAAAATATGATTCCATGAGAATGATTATGTCAGTCTTCTGCTTCCCTAGTCTATGAAAGATCTCTCCCAATTTTTGCACAAGGCCAACATGTAGTACTTTGCAGCGTCTACATGCCTGGGATTGCAATTTTCCTTTCTGGTGCCCAGGACGATGCCATGTATTCTGCCAGAATTAGTCACTTGTGTGACTTTGTATTGGCTAATTAAAGCAGTGGGGGTTGTTCGGCCATTTCAGAGGGAATTTACGAGTCAACCACATTGATGTGGAGCTGGACTCACGTGAAGGGCTGAGCAGCTAAGGACAAAAGCTTTCCTCGCCTAAAGAACATTCGTGAACCAGCTGAATTTTCACAACAATTGGCCATGGTCTCATAGTCATCATTAGACTCTTCAGTCCAGATTGTACTTGCATCAAATTCCATCACATGCTCTGGTGGCATTCGAACCAGGGTCACCAAAGCATTACTCGAGTGTCTGGATCGCTTGTCGAACGACAGTTGTGCATGTGCATGTATGTGAAAGTAAATATGTGAGTGTGTATGTCCTTGTATGTGTCTTTGTGTGTGTGTGTGTGTGTGCATGTGTGCATGTGACTGGGCATGTTGGGCTCTGATCATGTGTGTACAAGTTTGTGAGCATACGTTTTTCTCAAAGAAAAAAAAAATATTGTATGAGCATCTCGCTTGTTATTCCGGCATTAATTTACAATACCTAATTGACCTTGAGCAGTGTGTGTGTTTATGTGTGTATGTATACGTGTGTATGTGTGTATTTATGCATGCATATGCTCTGGAGTCGGTGTGCTTGTATGTGTGTGAGAGACCTTATGTATGTGTCTCGTTCTTTATATGTGTTTGTGTGCGTGCACGTGAGCATGTGTTTGAAAGTGTGTGCTTCTGTGTTCCTATGGCTGTGTGTATGACTGAATGTTTGTCTGTGTGTGTGCGCAAAATTGTTTTTTGAGCATGTGCACGTGTGCGTATGCATCTGTTTGTGTTTCTTTTGTTGTGTGTGGGTTGTTTGTGTCAATGAGTGTTTGTTCCTGCGTGCGTCTTTGTGTGTGCGTTTGTGTATGTGTTCTGTTAATGTGTGTGTGTGCGTTTTTGCTTATATGTGTTGTGGTGTGTTTCTGACCTTATGTCTGTGTCTAATTCCGTGTGTGCGTTTGCCTGTGTATTTGAGTAACTGTGTGTGTGAGTGTGTGTATGTTTGTGTGCGTGTCTGTACTTGTGTTTGTGTGCAAATATGTGCATATATGTTTCTTTGTTTTTTTTTTCCTGAGTGTGTGCGTGCATGTGATTCAGTGTCTGCATTCAACTGTGTGCTTGAGTGATTGTGTGTTTGTAAGTGATTGTTTTTGTGTAACAGTGTGAATGTGCACGTCCATGTGTTTCTGTTGCCTTGTGTGTGCTTCTGTGTGTTTGCCTCTGTACATTTGTGTGTTAGACAAACTGTTTGCGAGAGTTGTACATGTGCGTGTGTGTGTTCGGTTTACTGTCTTTGTTTGCCTGTGTGCAAAAGTAGATTTGTGTGTGCGTGTATTTATGTGTGTGAGAGAGAGCTTGCATCTAAGGGTGTGTGTGTTTCCTCTTGTGTGCTTATGTCTTTCCATGTAACTAGTTGAATGTTTATGTGTGTGTGCTTCTGTAGGTGACGGTGCTTGTGTGCATGCAAGAAATGTTGTGCATGATTTACGAAGTGTGTGAGTGTCTGTGTGTTTTTGGTTTTAGCATTTCTTACGTTTTGCTTATATGCTTTTACAATAAAATAATTATTCGCCAATTTTTTGATTTTCAAAATTTCACGAAAGTTTCTTTTATGACCATTTTACGAAAACTACGGTATTGTATGAGTTAGACCCTCGTTTTCAGTAATACATCTTGCTGCAGCCAACGGATAAGCGGGCAAAGTGAGGAATTATTCCAAATCCCTCGCCCATCCGTTACACACGCATCATCCCTGGTTTGACAGAGTCAACCTTTGCTCTCCGTCACTCTTGACTTCTCCCCCATGACTCCTGAGTCCTCCCGATATGCCTTCGCTCGCAAGTCAGTATTGGGTGGGGATTCTTTGGTGGCCCTTATTACGGCTGAATTCCCCGTCAACCTTCATATCGAACCTTCCTCACAGACAGTATTTGTTATTTAATCTCTGCTTCCTTCCAACGTATCTAGAAGAATGTATGGTCTTCCATGTCCAGGTTATTCCATACACCACAGAATGGAGTGACACATTGTAAAAGAAAAACAACTCCCCAATCAAAATGGTAAAACTTCCCCAGCGTGATGAATGATTTAATTGTTTATTTACCTTCCCAACAGTCGACATAATTAAAAATGCGATACTGTGGTTCAAAACGTGTGTTCTGGACAAGTGTGCCACCTGCTTCTTGGTACCCATGGTAATGCGGAGCTACTGGTCATTATCCTGGACAAGATATTGAGACACATTCCAATTGCTTTTCGAGAACAGTGTCTGTTCCTGCATTCCCTTCCTGTGTGTAATCTCCACGCCGTCCTGCTTTATGCAGCCACTGACTGTTGTGGCTGGTTCACCGTCACTATGACATTTCATCGATTTGTGGCTATTTGTTGCCCGAAGCTGAAATGCACATATTGCGCCGAGAAAATGGCGGCTATGGTTCTGGTGACATTGACTGTGCTGAGCTGTTTAAAAAGCCTTTTCTGGTATTTCATGTTCACAGGTTGCTATCGCTGGGGGTACCGCCCCTGGCATTTTGAGGTCACATTCGATGTTGAGACCTCTCCATTCTGGGGAACAATGGCGTTCCTCCACTACATTCTAATGCCAGGTGTACCATTTGCCCTGATTCTGCTGATCAACTTTCTTACTGTTAGACACATTTTAGTGAGTAGCAGAGCCCGCAGGTTTCTTCGGCCTCACATCAGTGGGGTGAGTCCCAGAGACCCAGAGATGGAGAGTCGAAAAAAAATCTAACATTTTACTACTTGTGACCTCGGCCAATTTTATTCTTTTATGCTAAATATTAATGGTAATTTCTGCATGGGCCCGGACGCTATTTTTTGGCTTTAATTCTGTTTTTTTAGAGGCGTTTGTTATGGAATTAGGCTTCATGCTTCAGCTCCTGGGCTGCTGCACGAACACTGTGATTTACACTGTGACTGAGACTCCGTTCAGACAGCAGCTGAAAGCTGTGATTAAATATCCATTTACTCCCATTATTCAATTCATTCAATGATGATAAGAAATGAATCACGAGAACTTTGATTGGCAGTGCTGCCTGTCCATCATGTGCACCCCTCACTAATTGGACAGGAAAAAATAAACATCCTCACAACATTGGTCTTTCATTGGCCAGGCTGCCTATCTGACAAGTACTCACCTCACTGAATATACAGAAAAACAAATCACTTCATAATATCACTGTCCTCCCATTGGCCCGTCAAATTGTCCATCATTACTATCGGTCAACGATTAGGTGGAATTCCCACCTCTCAACATCTCAACATTCCCTTTGGCCGGCCTGCCTGTCGGTAATCGCGATATCTCACACTGACTGGAACGAAATACCAACCGCTAAACAGCACCCCCAATCCATTGGTCAGCCTGCCTTTCCATCTCCGCGAAGCCCCCATCCCACCCCTGACTCGTGATTGGACAGTAATCTTTCTATTGTCAAAAGTGAATGCAATTCTCAGAGTGCACGGGGGGTGGGCGGAGGTGGGGGGGTGGGGAATGGGTGGGCTGTGGGCTGTGGGTCGGGTGTGGTGGGGGGTTCCGGTTGGTAGTAGGATATGAAGACATAAAGAGGATTGTTGGTAGGGGCAAATGGTTAAGTATTCTAGGTCAGTATTTGGTCTTCATTGTTGTTTAAAGGGAATTAGGTAGAGAGAGAGAGGGAGGGAGATGGAGAGGGAAATAAATTTAGAGAGGGAGACAGCGAGAGCGGGACAGAGAGACAGAGAGCTAGAGGGACACGCACATGGAGCTAGAAAGCGAGGAATAGAGATAAGAAGAGAGAGAAGGGGAGCCATAGAGGGAGAGAGAGAGGGACAGAGAGAGAAAGGCTTCGAGAAATTGTGATAGAAGGATAGAGACAGAGAGAGATAAGGAGAGAGAGATATAGTGTGATAGAATAAGACAGGGAATGAATGATTGCCTCAGACAGGTAGAGAGAGTTAGCGAGAGAGAGAGAGAGGGAGAGACAGAAGGCAAGAGAGAGACAAATAGACTTCAACGAGAGAGTGATGAGCAAAGACAAATTAGAAGAACTGAAATAAATGGTTGGGAGATGGAGAGAAAGGAGGACTGACATAGAGAGAGGTGGAGAGATTCAGCAATGGGGAAAGAGATAAAGAGATATATAGAGTTCAGGTAGAAAAGATCGAGGCTTTCAGAGATTGAAGAGAGAGGCATAGGACACGGAATACTGAGAGAAGGAGAGAGAGTTGTGGAGATGGTAAATCTCATACTGCCAGATAGGGAGAGAAATAAACCTTAATTTTAAATTGCTGAAGCAGGAATGTATAGCCCCTCCTAAATCGTTGTGGTTTCACTTTCCACAAGTGCAGCTGGTACTTTATTATGACGAGGTCACCACTTATTTCTTTCAATTTCCCTTTAATTCTGAGATGCGCCATTAATTTTGAGGCCCCGATAATTTCGGTGGAGACCAGGAATTCTGAGCCCCCCTCATTAATTCTGATAGCTCCCTCCTTTTTCTTTACTGCATCATTACAAATATATGCACAAACAACGACGATTTACTTTCATCCCACTCTCATTTACTGCCTTCCCAATCAGTCCATGACTGTCCGTCAGCCATTCACAGACCCGCAAGCCTCAACACACGCACACAGGCCAAGCCTATCCCTCTGCATTCACACCAGTGCTAACTACCCCTTACCAACTGAGCCCATCACTGTCCGTATCCTATTCACACTCTCACAACCCTCTCCATTTTCATGCACTCAAGAACCGCTCCTTTCACATCCACACCCCCGCAAGTGTCTACATGCACACTCAGCCCAGGACTCTGCCATTCCATTCACCTATAGAAAAGATATGACACATAAAGAGGCCAATCAGTCCATCGTGTCTGCAATTTTCCAACTCTGGCAACATTTCTGTAAATCTCCTCTGCACTTTCTCCAGCGCAATTATGTCCTTCCTGAAATGTAGTGGTCAAAACTATGCAAAAAGTATCCAGCTGCGGGATAAGCAGTGTTTTTTTTTACAGTTCCAGCATGAGGTTCCCAATTTTGCTTTCAATACCTCGTCAAATTAAAAAAAAAACATTCCATCTGCTTTCGTTATGAACTTATCCTCCTGTCCTGCCAACTACAGTGGCCTGTTGACATCCGCTCCAATGTCTCTGACTCCATCTACCCGAATGAATATCCTTGCAGTTTTGGAGTATTCCATTGCTTCGTTTGCCCTCCCCAAAAACATTATATCAAACTTAACCGGATTGGAATTACATTTGCCACTTTTCCGCACACTCATCCAAACCAATGTCATCCTTTTCCCACTCAGTCCAGGCCATTCAGTCCTTTTTCTGCTCTCCACCACTAACCCGCTCATTGCATTCGCTGCCTCTGTCCCGTTCTCTCTATATCTTGGGGGGGAAGCTTGATTGAACTGCACCCTGAAGAGTATTACATCGCATAATTTTAAGTGATGACAGACAATGCTGTGACCATGTTTTTTTAAATTTGCCAATGGTTTAGGAAGAGAGGTGTTGGGGTGGACTGAGACTGTAGGTGGAAAATGGAAGCAAATCACAACCAGGTCCTAAATAAAACTCTCTTGGTGCAGTTTAGCCACAGCAACACTTTCGGGCTGGCTGAAGGTATGATGGGCTGTGCAAGATCCCACAAGCAGCAAAAATTCCTTAGCATGATGTCCTTCCCCATTATTCCCCAACACTCAGGCATTTCTACATTCCACCTTGAAAACTTGGGTAGTGGGTAAAATTGCTGACGGCTTCCAAAACGCACAGCCACACCCCCGCCGTCCACCAACAATTTTCATCTGTCCAATATGTCATTCAACATAAAACCCAGGAATTATTCGGGAATGACAACAAGCCTTTAGTGAGCCCCAACCCAATTCCAAATTTAATTCAAGGCTCTCGGAAGAACTCTGCTGTCGATGAATTTACGTGTTATTTTTGAATTGCTGCAGGCGCTGCAGAGAATTGCAAACATGAAGATCCCCACAGGGGCATTGGCACATTGGAGTGATGGTGCTCACCATCCCCACCGCCTAATACCATATACTGTTTGTCATTTCAGCCTTTCTACTCCATGTGTTCCTCCCGCTGACCATTGCACTATTTCCGTCAATCTATCCACTCTCCATTCCTCCTTCTGCCTCTCCTACAGTTTCCTCAAACTATCCTCTCTGCATTTGTCTGTGTGTATCCCTCTCTCCCTCTAGCGCTAACTCTCTTGCTCTCTCTCCATCGCTGTATTTTCAGTATATCTCTCCCCATTTCCATTTATCTCTCTGTTTCCTCAAACTGTCCTCTCCCCCTCACTCTCTCTCCCTTTGTCACTTGATCTATCCATCATGTCTTCCTTCACTTCAGCTCTGCTTTCTCCATTTCTCTCTCTCGCTCTCTCTCTCTCTCTGTCTCTCTCTCTCTCTCTCTCTCTCTCTCTCTCTCTCTCAGGTATTTATTTATCTGCTCAGCTTTTTTTCTATAATTAATCAAGGTCTGGGTCCTCCTTCCCTGTCTCTCTCTGCCTCTCTCTCTCCCTCTCTCTCTCTCTCGCTCTCTCTCTCATTAACTTATCCTCTCGGTGTCTCTCTGCTATTCCCTCTCTGTCTCCAATTCCCTCAGCAAATCATTCCTCCCACCCCCATCCTGCGTCCAACGTCTGTCTCTCTGTTTTTCTCTCTGACACACCAATAAATGTAGTGCAAATAAAGAAGGACAAAGGCAAGCAGGAGCTAAATTAGAACAAAGAACAAAGAACAACGAAGAAAGAAAAGTACAGCACAGGAATTGGCCCTTCGGCGCTCCAAGCCTGCGCCAAACATATTGTCCATCAAGTAAAACAAGTTTCACTTCAGGGGTCCATATCCC
This sequence comes from Cetorhinus maximus, assembly GCF_964194155.1. NCBI lineage: Eukaryota > Metazoa > Chordata > Chondrichthyes > Lamniformes > Cetorhinidae > Cetorhinus > Cetorhinus maximus. The sequence continues at coordinate 78,758,885 of NC_135900.1, read as the reverse complement.
TCTATTCCCATCCTATTCATATGTTTGTCAAGCTGCCTCTTAAACCCCACTATCGTACCTGCTTTCACCACCTCCGCTGGCAGCGAATTCCTGACACTCATTACCCTCTGCCTAAAAAACTTGCCCTGCACATCTCCTCTATAGTTTTCTCCTCTCAACTTAAACCTATGACCCCTTGTAATTGACTCTTCTACCCTGGGAAAAAGCTTCTGACTACCTACACTGTCTATGCCACTCATAATTTTGTAAACTTCTACCAAGTCGCCCTTTAATGTCCGTCGCTCTGGTGAGAACAATCCGAGCTTCTCCAACCTCTCGTCATAGCTAAAATACTCCAGAAAATGCATCTGCACCCTCTCCAAAGCCTCAATATCCTTCTGGTGATGTGGCGACTAGAATTGTACACAATATTCCAATTGTGGCCTATCCAAGTTTCATTCCAACTGCAGCATGACTACCCAGCTTTTATATACAATATCCCTGCCAATGAAGGCAAGCATGCTATACGCCTTTCTGATTACCCCTCTGTCCGTCAATGCACTTAAGGGTTCTACCATTTACTGTATAATTACTGTCTGTATTAAACCTTCCAAAATGAATTACCTCGCATTTGGCCGGATTAAGCTCCATCTGCCATTTCTCCGCCCAAGTCTCCAACCGACCTATATCCCGTTGTAACCTTTGACAATCGTCTTTCATAACTGCAAATACACCAACGTTAGTGTCGTCTGCAAACTTACTAATTAGCCCAGTTACATTTTGCTCCAAATCATGTATGTTTGCTACGAACAGCAAAGGTCCCAGCACTGACCCCTGCGGAACTCCAGTAGTCACAGCTCTCCATTCAGAAACGCACCCTTCCACTGTTACCCTCTGTCTTCTATGACCAAGCCAATTACGTAACCATCTTGCTAGCTCACCTCTGATCTCGTGCGGCTTTACCTTCTGTATCAGACTGTCTTGAGGGACCTGGTCAATGGCCTTACTGAAATGCATTTATATAACATCCACTGCCCTTCCATCGTCGATCATCTTTGTCACTTCATCGAAAAACTCGATCAAGTTAAAGAAACACGACCTCCCCTTCACAAAACGTTGCTGCCTCTCACTAATACGCCCAATTGCTTCCAATGGTAGTAAATCCTGTCACAAAGAATATCCTCCAATATTTTCCATACCACTGACGTAAGGCTCATCCGCCTGTAATTTCCTGGATTATCCCTGCTACCCTTCTTAAACAATGGAACAACATTGGCCATTCTCCAGTCCACTGGGACCTCAACTGTAGCCAGTGAGGATACAAAGATTTCTGTCAAGGCCCCAGAAATCACCTCTCTTGCCTACCTCAGTACTCTGGGGTAGATCTCATCTGGCCCTGGGGACTTATCCACCTTAAGTGAATTAAAATGTCAATGAAACCTCAATCCATCGCACTGTATAAGTTGCCAACATTATTCTGGAATCATAACATCATCACGTTAATAAACTATCTTCAAACACTCCCAAGTGCTTTACTGCCGATGCATCCGCCTTGTTAACGTGTGGTCCCTGATGTAAATTAGGAAATTCATTTTGTATTTGTGCACAGTGAGATCCCCATCACCGCACTGTGAGAACTGCCAGATCAAAGTGTCCTAGGTGAAAATTAGCGAACAGAAAGGATGGGAAAACGTATTTTAAACTAAATAGCAGAGCAAGAGCCTGGGATTCACCCTGCCAATGTTCCAGTCGTATTTCTTTACCTGATCCACCCTTCTGGAAGAATGTGTGTTAAGGTATTTTCACATGAAACTGGGAGATGGGCAATGACTACACACTCGGAGGTCCCCAGACCCCTGCTCCTCATCCTTCTCGCCTTCTGCATCTGACTGCTGCATCTGTGTTGCTCTCTGCTCTTCTCCCTCCATCTCCACTTGCTGTAGGGAAGGCTGCATGCAGGTTATACAAACAACAATATCCCACAAGCAGCAATATGTTAATTTCCAGTTAAATCACCCTGACTGATGTCGATTGAAGGGGTTAACATTTATCTGAACGTCAGGCAGCAAAAAAAGCTGCAGCTGGAATCGGTCTACCTATTTGAGAACCAATCACAGAGATTACACTAAAACCTCAGGAAGAATGACTGGGGACATGAAACAGAACAATCCGCTCCAACCACAGCTGAGTCCCAAATCCTCAAAGCAAGGGGTGGAATGGGAAAGTGGCAAATGGGACACACTCCTTCCACCCGCGAACCCATCCCCACACTTCTTCTCCCCCAATTAAAAAAATGGCAAATCACATTGGTGTTTTTCTAAAAATTTACTAAAAGAGTAATCATGGAAGAAAAAAGCTTTTCAGAGAGACAGATAGAGGGAGAGAGACCAGAGAGAGAGAGAGAGAGAGACAAAGAGAGAAAGGGGGGTAACAGAGGAGGCACAGAGACAAGAAAAGTGTGAACACAGCAATATCAAATAAATTGCGATTAACCATTTAAGGTAGGGTATAGGACCAAGACAACTGCAAACCCGTCTCCCCACTCTGTATGTGTTATGAGGTAGGTGTCACCCGCGTTCCCGTCCTCGTCCCCGTCCGCCTCTGTGCCGCGTAATAATAAAAACCAGTCTTTAAACTGGGAAGAATAAACTGATCCATTTTGGACACTACTTAACATCAACAACAGGGGATTTCATTTTACGAATCACAATTTCCATAATAATGTAACTGAAGTTGAGCAGTGAGTACACACTCAAGCCCCACAAGGTTATGATCCTTTTTGAACACCAACACCCAGCCACAACCCAAGGAATTTCCCTCTCCCTCTCCGTTTCACTCTCACTCTCTCCGTTTTCTGTAAACCTCCGTATTGTCCGCTAACACTTTTCCTTTCTCCTTCTATCACTGTTTACCGCCATCCACTCGCCTTTCTATATCAATACCTCTCCCCCCTTAAACTCCAACATTTCCCTAGCTCTCTGTGGTTTCCCCTCGTTCTTTCTTTTTGTCTTCCTTACAAGAAGATGGAGGGGCAGACAGAGATACGCACACACACACAATCTGAACCGCAGCAAACTGATCACTCTGCATTTCACATATCCCTCAAAGCAGTCACTCTGCCGAATCAATGTTGAAAACCATATGTGCACAGGAAGCTCCCAAAAATAGCCACAATTTCTGGAGCGATGGCAATGTGCAACCTCGCCTGCTGCCTCTCCGATATCCCGTAAAATAGTGAAGTGTCTGACCAATGAATCCCCGCGCGGGAGCAGGGGCTTCTGGCCTCTAGACATGGATCAAGCATGCAGCTTCAATATTCTTGTCTGAAAATAAATGTTACTGTTTCTACCGGAAACCTCTTCGCAGAAAGAAGTTATGGTACTTTTGAAGAATCAGTTTTGTTTCAGTTTCTGAGCGTGTATTTCTTTGCCTACCTTTCGCTTTCTCTCCCCCTCTCTCTATCTCGGCCAATAAATCCGTCTCTTCCTCTTTCTGTCTCTGTCTCTTTCGCATTCTCTTGCCCTCTCTCTGCCTGTTTCACTTTATTTCTGACGCTCTTTCTCAGACTTCTCCCCATTCTTTCTTAGTCTCTGCCTCTGACTTTTTCTCTCTTTCTCTCTCTGCTTTTCTCTATTTGTTGTCCCTCCCTCTCATTTTTTCTGTCCCTCTCTCTCTTTATTTTTGTCACTCTCCCTTTATGCCTCTCTCTCTCCCTCTGCCTCTCTCTTTCCCTTTTTAGCTCACCCTTTCCCTGTCTCACACCCTTTGGCTGTCTCTCTCTCTCTTTTCCGCTGTCTCTTTCTCTCGCTCTTCCTTTTTCTCTGCCTGTCATCTCGTGCTCATTCACTTTACACCGTACGAACACATAGCAGATACAGAAGCAACTTTAAAATGGCACCTGAAACTTTACATGTAACCTTTACATCAAATCCTCATAACACTGAATTTAAATGTTGCCAGTGCTTTTCATTTTGACTCTGTGAGATCCCCTGCCCTCTAGACTAAAGTCTCTGATCTTTACTCTTGACATCGATGGCAGACTACAACTTGGATATTTTTTTTCACCAAATATGAAACACCTTCATTACATCTCTAAGCAATAGTACACACTCACAACTGACGGGTTGCTTAGAAACTACACTAGCTAAGGTCCGATTCAGATGTTAGGTCCTTCAGCCCATGTCCCTGCACAACCTCGCAATCGCTGCCCAAAACCATTCTGCAGGCTGTAGTAATAGTGCCATTTAGTATTGATTCTTTATAGAACTTTCTGACCCTGGCCCTTGCTTTATAAGGCGATATCTTAAATTGGAACGTCCAATTGGATTATTATCCACACCCTGACTAAGCATTACCACCTTCACTTGGCCATGACCCGCCACCCTCAGCATTGTACTCAGCTGCATGCCAACAATGGGTGTCATCACAGTGTGTTGGCGCAGGAAGAACGACATTCATACATTTCTGAGTGGACGATGTCTCAATCAGTTTCTGTAGACGAAGTGTTGGTGGCAAACCACACGTAGTAGACGTGACCTGAAAGGTATTAATGAATATGTGAGTTTCTGTGCGTCTGCCTGTCTTACTGCCTTTTTAGTGGAAGCTCTCTAAAATTTTCAAAGTTCAAACTGAACATCTACGTATGTAAATATTCAGATTTCTGAATTTCTGATTAAGTATTTTTGAGTTCCTTGCTCTTTCTCTTTCTCTCCCTCTTTCTCACGTTATTTCTCCGCCTCATTCTCTCCCGTTGACTGTCTTGTATTCCTCTCGCTCTTTCTGTCTCTCTTTCTTTCTTACTCTCTCGTTGACTGCCTCTCGCTCAGCCAATCTTTATTTTTCATCCGACCTCATCTCTCGTTTTTTCCAACCTTCTCTTTATTTATGTCCCTCTCCCTCTCCTGTTCCCTCTCTCCCTCAGTCACTCTCTTTCTCTTTCTCTTTCCCTGTCTCGGACCCTTTCTCCTTTCTTTCTCTCTCTTTTCTCTCTCTCTCTCTCTCTCTCTCTCTCTCTCTCTCTAGCTCTCCCCTTTTCTCTGGCTTTCTCTCTCATCCTCACTCACCCACGTACCAGGGGCACATAACAAAGAGACAGGCAGTATTAAAGTGACGACTGCAATTTCAATTTTCACCTTTATATCCACCACTTTCTAAAACTGAATTAAAATGTCGCCTGTGCTTTTCATTCAGCCGATTCAATATGCACTTCTCTCTGATGGGAACGTTCTAATCTCCACTCTTGTCATCGATGGCATACAACAAATTTTACACTTTTTTCAGTACATACAAAATACTTTTATTAAACCTCTAAACAATAACACATACTCATAAAGACACATGGTGCTTAAAAATCCGGGGAGCAATGGTCCGGCTAAGTTCTTAGGCCCTTCAATAGATCTCCCTGCACAACGTCGACCTCCGCCAGTAACAGTTTCCTTTAGGTTTCTTTCTCTGTACACCTTCCTGACCTTGGCCCTTTGCTTTATAAATTGATATCTTAAATGTGACCGTCCAATTGGATTATTAAGTCCATCCTGACCATTCATGACCATATATTCATTCAGGTTTTTCTTCAGCTGCATGCTAAATATGGGTGCGATTACGGTGTCCTGGGCTGGAAGAAGGACATTCGCACATTCCCATGTGGTCATTGTCTCATTCAGTTTCTGTAGGCGGAGTGCCTGTGGCAAACCACACCTCAGTGAGCTGTCCTGAAATGTTTGTATGTGCGTGTTTGTGTGTGTGTGTGTGTGTGTGTGTTTCTCTGTGTATGTCTGTCTGTCCCTCTATCTGTCTGTTTATTTGAAACTCTTCCCAGTTTAAAAAAAGTTCAATTTGAACCTCAGCGGTGCCCTCAGGCAGAAACTCTTCTCCTTAGCTCCATCATCTTACCACTTTCAGAAAAATTCTGCCCAGTACATTCCAGCACAGTCAGCTGTGCTCATTAATATGAAATAAGTAAAAGCACAGTTACATCATTAAAATCTATTCATACAATAAAGTTTAAATGATGCAGTGTTTAAAAATTCACTTTATAATTGAATAATTTCGAATCCTGAGAATATAACAACAGTTATATCAACATTTCTCGATCGACACATAGGCTTTTAGACCGTTGCTCCAGCTCTCTATGTCAGCGACATAAATCATACAATAGACATATGACAACAATCAAATGCAGAACATCTAACACATGGGAGGTGCTTCGAACATAAGAGTGGACAGCAGCATTACTTCCCCAGTCCTGTACCATATCCCACTAGTTACGCTGTTTAATGTTTTATTTTAAATTCCTCCAGGATATCATGATCTGTCTACTGTGACTGACAATATTCTTCCTGGTAATTATCAATCTCTTTCCGCAGCTCAGCTAGATGTTCAATTAGTACGGGGACACCATAACAAAATCACTCCACGTATTCCCGCAGCTTTCCCTTATTTCCGTCCCGACATCAATTTCAGTGCTATTGTGACTATAATTATAAACTGAAACATTGCCTTCTCTAGCTTCATGGTTCACGTTCCTTCTCTGATGTTAAGCCCGCACGTCAAATGACCCTGCTTTTCCATTCTAAAGGGAAACATCGTTTTACACCTTCCATTGTAACAATAACGCCAGCTGGGCATCTAGTATATAATTCCCCAAATTCGCTGCACACTGTAAGATATCCTGACATGGGACATCGCTATCCCAATCTCTGACCTCGATAATTTCAACTCTATATCAATTAAGATAAGTCAGTCTACTCGTTAGCACTTTCTTCCTTACAGTCAATTTTGGAAGCTTAATCTGGATCAAGCCTCTATACTGAGAAACAGTGATGATATCTTCATGTTTAGAAAATGTTGGGCTGAAATGAAGTCTAGCACCTGTCCTTATCGGTTGCCTCTGCATGCAAGCTTCTGTAAGTAACTTCAGAAACTTAAAGCGGTGATGGCTGGAAAAAGTCGACCCCAGACCAAGTGGAATCTCACGCTGTGAGAGTGCCAGTGAAGGTCATTGAAGGAGCTACACCCTTCGACCGTGCCTTCTTCACTCACAGATTACATTTGGAGTCCTGTAGATTTGGAGCTGCCAGTTGTACTGTCTGCAGGACTTTCCCAGCTTTGCATACTGAAATGTCATCTTCATGCAAGTTGCTCTCTGCGTCAAGTTCCTGAAGGCGTTGAGTGAGGAGAGAACGAAGCCACAGATTAGATTCCTCACAGCGGAGACACTCTTTTCCTAGCCTCCACAACGGGACCATGTGGTGAGTCTGCAACTCTAAAAATCCCATGTTGCTGTAGCCGGTGCGCTCAGGTTACTTACCAATTATATCAACAAATTTGGGAACTGCACCAATGTCAAAGAGGCCTTCAGGAACATTACCAGCTAAGACCTGTGCAAGGTGGATCTGAAGGCGGATTTTAAAAGAGCAATTCTCCACCCTCCTTCCAGCATCCCTATCAGGGGAAGCCGCAGCTATCATATCCAAGGCGGGCAGCACGTAATTTGTCGCTCCAATGACAATCTGGTCAGGTGGTGGCCAACTGCAACGGCTTCGTCTGCAACAATTACGAATAGAAAGGGCACCAGAGAAAGGATTACAAACAGAGTAAGTGCCACAACCTGTGGGGTGAGGCAGCCTCCTCAACAAGACATTCCCCAAGCGCTGACTCACTTACTCAAAGGCAGCCAAAACAAACGAGTGGCAAATAAAATCATAAGGCGAATGTCACTACCACCAAGGAGAGTTCCAAGCCTCCAACCAACATTGCCTCCTTTGAACACAATGAAACAAAAGAGGAGACAGAAAGAGACGGCACATATTGAGGCAGCAGACAGTCAGATGGCTGCACCACCCCCTGAACGCCCCACTCCTCAGCAGAGCGATAGGATGGAGGCGAAGCCAGCAGAAGATCCATCGCGGGCAGTGGCAGTTTTTGAAGAACACCAAAATGAAGATAACTGTAAGAAACACCCAAGACGAGTGGCAAGAGAAAGCTTCCATGCGACATTTATGACAAGGGCTGTTGCTCTTTGGGCGAAGAAGCTCAAGGGCAGCACCTACGTAAAAAGTAGCAACCCTCTAGAGAGCTCGACGGAGAGACAACCGGCCTCCAGATCACTCTAGACAACGAAGGGACAAGCGAACCCCAAATTCGGCGTCAACTTGAAGAGGCCGTTGCATCCCAGCCCAGGAAGATAGGTGTAGTGAAGCCCTGAGCACACAGAAGCTCAAGGAAACCAACGCCAGCAAAATCCTGGACATGGAATGAATCGGTGAGGCATCTCCTACAGAGAACAAATCTGACCTCGCCCCTTGGGTGAAACACCACGTCCACTCCCCACGAAAAGCCCCCACCCCATCTGAGCAGATCATCTCCAGAGGGGCGGTTCAGAATGTTTACTCAGTCCATGCAAACTGCGACATTTGGGAATACCAAGGGCATGAAGGGCAGGGTATATAACTGATACATTCACAAGCAACAGGTTTGATAATTGACAAAATGCTTTGAAAACGGCGGTAAAGATTGCGATCATTAAGTCTACTGTGCAATGTGTTGTGACCTCAGTTATTATTTATCAGCACAAACTTCTTGTTCTTTCTGCATGAGTGTGCGATACCTCAACTCAGCACCTATCGGCAGTGGTAAAAATGATGGTCCCATGTACCAGGGATCTGATCCAGAGGAAGCCATTCACATTCCTCCAGCGTGAGTATCATGCCACATGGAAGCAACTTCACCATACCTATGGTTAAGGAGGTGTTGGGCGGGTTCCCCCTTGTGCCAGTCATACACCACAGGAACGCTCCGCTCGGGTTAATGAAACAATATCCCTTACATCATTTCAGCGAGAGGCTTGCGGTTCTTCCGCAGTTCCCACTGCTGCTGGCGACTTCCGTTGATTCATTCTGGGCAGTGACATCAACAGCAGCATCGATGCATTGGACGATCCGGCAGGACCAAATGTAAACTGGACGCAAAGCCCAGAATCCTAATGGAAAGAGTAAAGAATGCCAAGCTGCAAGATGTCTTCAGCAACCCTGCAGACGGAGTGCAGCGTAGATACATCTGGTGGCGACCAGGCAGTTACAATTGTCCCAGGATTGAATTGCTGATCGTGTAATGGGCGTTCACATGCATATCCATCGGCTTCACACCGGTGTTGTTCGATGACCACTGCCTGCTACTTGCTGAATGCCACTTAGATGAAGGGCAGAGGTTTGGCAGGGGGAATGGAACCTAAAGGTGAAATTGATGACACGAGGGAACATTGAGGGACTCATGATGCACTATAAATATCGGAAAACAGTGAAAGCCCTCTTTGTAACACTGGTGGGAAGCGAACAGTTAGAGGATAATGATGATTGTAATCCTAATAGATATTCAGGAGGCTGCAAAGGACGAGAGGGAAATGTCCCACTTCAGGAAAAAAAAAATCATGGTGAACCTGTCGATGACGGTCGAGGTCCAGGAGGACCTCCTAAATGTAAACAGCCACCAATACTCTCTCTTTGCCTCGGACGACTCCAAGGTCATTTTCTGGTCCATAGTCCACTCTGTGGAGAAGGATGAGAAGATTTCACGTTTCTTCATGTCAAAGCTGCACAGAGAGCTCTGTGATCAGTAATCTTAATGATGAAGGCGGCTCAGTAAAGCCATCACATTCCGACATTTTCAAGATCAGCAAATCCTTTTATGCCGATTTGTGTGGCGTGAAGCCTACAGACAGCACAGCCTCACAGTCCATCCTGTCGTCAATCACCGCGGTCTTAGGCGAAAGTGCACGGCAGAATTAGGACAAACTGTTAACTTTGCATGAAATGATGACGGCCCTTGATTCCACTGAGAAGAGTGCAAATTCTTGAAGCGCTCGCTTATCGGTTGAGTTGTATATGACTCTATCGGACTGGATTGGCACAAAACATCTAGAATTGAAGGAGTGAATGATTCTGGCCTCAGGCATGTCAGGGTTCAGGAGAAAAGGCATCTGAACCCTTTCCTACAAAGAGAGAAAGGGAGGAAATTGGAAATTGACGAAGGATTTCATTGTTGAATGTGGAATATAAAAATCTGCCCAAAGTCATCGCCAATAGGGTCAGTTACGCTCCGCAGTTGGTGATCGACTATGACCAGACCTGTTCTGTACCAGCCTGGAAGATAGCTGTTGTCATGCATTACTCAGTGATGCAAATGTCTCTGTGTGCAACAGGAGTATGGGCACTTGTCTCATCAGCCTGGACAAGGAGAACGCCTTTAACAAGTTACCGCACACCGGCATGGTGAATGTGCTCTCCAAAATGGTGTTCAGAGAGGGAATCCACAATTATTTCCAGCGGTTGTGCTCAAATATTTCAGTCAACGGGTGGTAATTCCTAAGCTTTCCAACTAGATCTGCAGTCAGCAGGGCTGCCCTCTCTCCCCTGCCCTGTCCGTGTATTAAATAAATCCCTTTTTACTGAGTCCATGGGGTCACATTCGGGCCTAAGAGGACTGAGTGTATCAGGCAGGAGAGACTCCGTGAAGGCGCTGCAGATAAGGTTCCGAGGTACGAGGGAATGTTTTGGAAACTGGAAGGAGTGAACTAACATGGTGAGAAAAAACTGCGCATGTGGGAGCGACGATTCCTCGTAAGAACCTGGCCATCATGTGGGAGGCAGTCTTGGTGTTGCGGTACTTGTAACAGGCATGGCCCATTCCTCACTCCTGCGCTTTAGCGAACGCCCAAGTCATCTTAAGCTTTATCTGTAGGGAGAAATTGGACCGTTCTCGCAGGAATGACCAAAACTCTCGATAAATGTGGGGAAACGTGCCCAAAACGCCCCCAACCTGATGGCCACTTCTGTCTGGCTGGATCAAGCTGAGCATGATTGCATCAAGCTGTGCATGGGCAGTCGGTATACAAACACCAACTGTCACTAAGTACTAAGTTTCTAACAATCCCTGGTGTTGTGATGGACGGGTTTTGCTACGCTGCCTTGGAGCGCTCTAATTTGTCCAGATATGCCTTACCATCTCATGGAAATGTTTCCAAAATTAACACTTTGAACACAGGTCCATCAGGATGTGGGCTGCGCATATGTTTCTGGAGACACTGTGCAAAAAGGAGATCGTGGATTCAGTCGGAAGTTTCTCTGAGCAGATGATCAGAATCGTTTGGCAGAAAGCCTCATTGCCAGCACTTTCCAACAAACAACAATATGTAGCTTAGCTGGAGATGAGCGGGGCCCTCCACGGCAGGTCTTTCCTAGTTACCCGAGTCTCAACGCCTCCAAGTGTCCTCGAGATGCTTGTGGTGGGGAAGAGACCGCTCTCCATTTCGTTCTGCAGAATGCCGTTGCAAATAATCTCTGCAGAGCGGTGCACTAGTTCTTGTTGAGATTCCTTGTGAGCAGCTCCATGATACAGGAATTTGTGTTTTGCAGTATGGTCACAGGGACAAACACCGAGATAAATATCAACAGCTTCTGGAGGATGAACAGCTCCTTCTTTGGTCTGCCAGAAGCCTGCGGGTTTCCCAGTGCGGAGCGATGTCAATGGCCAAGTGTTGCTCAACGTGACATTCAAAGGTCCAGGGCCACGAGTTGAGGGATGCAAGATATGTTTGGGCAGTCTCCAGAGAGGCGCCATGGGGAAGGTTCGCTCCCCAGGACATTTTATTCAGAGTACACCGACGGGTTGTGTAATGCATAGGGCCCTCAACCTGTATAATCCACATTGAATGTATACAGTAAATATTGAATATATAATGTTTCAATAAATCACCTCAGAATGCAATATTATCTGTGTAAATAGGTTAAATGCCATTACGCTTGATGTAATAACATTTTATATTATTATTATTCATTCATGGGATGTGGGCTTAGCTGGCTGTTCCATCGTTTATCTGCCCCTGAGAAGGTGCTGTCTGCTTGGACAGCTGAAGTCCATGTGGTGTAGGCGATGGTGATGTTAGCAAGAGGGTTCCAGGATATCAACACAGCGATATATATACAAGTCAAGATGGCGAGTGAGTTAGAGGAGAACTTCCAGGTGATTTTGTTCCCAACTATCTGCCCACTCAAGATCTTAGTAGTCATGACTTAGGAAGGTGCTCACGAATTAACCTGTGGTGAATTCTGGCAGTGCATCGTGTAGATTGTACACACTGCTGCTGCTGTGCGTTGGTGGTGGAGGGCGTTAATGGTGTTGGACGTGGTGCCAATCAATCGGGCTGCTTTGGAAGGGATGGTTTCAGCCTTCTTAATTGCTTTGTGAGATGCTCTCATCCTGACAAGTGGTGAGTGTTCCATCACACTCCTAACATGCTCCTTCTGGATGGTGGAAAGGATTTGGGGTGTCAGGAGGTGCGTTTATCGTCACATGATTCCTAGCCTCTGACCTGTTCTTGTCGCCAAAGTATTTATAGGGCTAGTGCACTAATGTGTCTGGTCTGTAGTAAACCCCTGGATGTTGATTGTGTGGGATTCAGCGATGTGATGGCCCTTGGAAAACAAGGGGCGAGGGTTGAATTCTCCCTTGTTGCTTATCCTTATTGACTGACACTTGCATGCTGCGAATGACTCTTGCCACTTGAACGCCCAAACCTCTTCATTTTCCAGGTGATGCTGCATTTGGACATCGACTGCTTCAGTAGCTGTGGAGTCGCTGAACGTCGTGCAATCGGCAGGTCACATCCACAGTCCTGACCTTGTGAAAGAACGATGGTCATTGATGAAGCAGCTTTAGATGGTTAGGCCGACGACAATAATCTGACGAGCTCCTGTACATATCTCCTGGAGCAGTGATGACTAACATCGAAAAAAACGCAGCGATCTTCCTTTGTATAACATATGAGTCCAACCATGGGAATTTTTCATTTTGATTTTGTTGACTGCAGTGTTGCTAGGGCCCTTTAATGAAACAATCAATCAAATGAGGCCTTGATGTCAATGACAGTCACTCTCACATCAATTCGGCGTTTAACTCTTTTATCCACATTTATCTTTAATCAAGTCTTCAATGGTTTAAGGAGCTGAGCGGCATTAGCAGAAACAAACTGGGCAGCAGAGAGCAGGGGTCTTGCTAAGCAAGTGCCGCATGATAGCAGTGTTGATGGCTGGTTCCATTACTTTAATGATGATGGAATGAAGACTGATATGGCGGGTAATTGGCCTTGTGGATTTCCCCTGTCTTTTGTGTACAGTGTGCACCTCGGCAATTTCCCACGTAGCCTCGTAGATCCCACTCTTTTAGCTGAAGTAGAAATGCTTGCCTAGGGACGCATCAAGTTCTGGAGCACAATACTTCAGTACTATTGCCAGAATTTTGCTAAGGCCCATAGACTTTGGAGCATCCAGTGCCTTCAGCCGTATCTTGATATCACGTGGAATGAATCGAATTAGCTGAAGTCTGCACCTATGCTGCTGCGGACCTCCGGTGGAGTTTGGAATGGCTCAAGGAATTCACACTTCTGGCTGAATATTGTGGCCAACGCTACTGCATTATTTTTTGCACTGATGTGCTGAGCTCCTTCATCATTGATGCTGGGTATATTTGTGGACTTCCTCCTCCTCGAGTGAGTTGTTTAATTGCCCACAACAATCATAATTGGAAATTGCAACACTAAAGAGCTTGGATTGTTCCGTTGTTTGTAGGATCACTTTTCCCTGTTGATCACTTGCTGCCCCAGCTGCTTGCCATGCAATTAATCATTTGTTAAAGCTTCACAAATTGTCACCTCCTGGTGCTGCGCCTGGTATGCCCTCCTTCACTATTCACTGAACCAGTTAGTGATGGTAATTGTATAGAGGGGGATATGCGAGTCCATGAGGTTACAGGTTTTGTTCGAGTACAAATTTGCCACTGCTGATTGACCAATAGCTCCTCATGGATGCGCAGTTCTGAGATGCCCCACCTGTTCGAAATCTATCACATTTAGCAAGGAGTTAGTGCAACACCACACGATGGTCGGCATCCGGAATGGAAATGCTGAACATCATCTCCACAATGGCTGTGCTTTAGTCACTCGTAAGCTTTTCTTATGGGTAGATGCCTCTTTGGCAGGGTGGTTAGTGAGAATGAGGTCAGGTATGTTTATTTCGCTCTATTGCTTCCCTCACCATCTGCCACTGACACAGTCTAGCAGCCATGCGAATAAGGACTCGGACATTTCGGTCAGTAAATGTCCTACCGAGTAACACTTGGTGATGCAACATTGACAACACCCGCACATAGAACACTCTGTGCCCTTGCAAACCTCGGTGATTCCTGCAAGTATTGTTCAATTTATTCAGCATCTGATGGAGGGTGGCATGTGGTATTCAGCAGGAGACTTCTTTGCCCACGCTTCACCTGATGCCAAGAGACCTCCTGAAGTCCAGAGGCAATTATGGTCACTCCAATTGCAACTCCCTCCTAACCGTATACCACTGTACCGCTCCTTTGCTGGGCCTGCCCTTCCAGTGGGTCAGGGCATATGCAAGGATGCTGATGGTGCTTTCTGGGACTTTATCTTTAAAGTCTGACTCCATGAGTTTGACGATATCGGGCTGCTGCTTGACTAGCCTGTGACACATCTGTCCCAATGTTGGGAGTAGATCCAGGTGATAGTAACGAGGACATGGCGATTGCCTTTTTTGTTTAGGAGTCAAGATCGGTGCCGGTTCGCTACTGAGTGCGTTACTAGGCACTTCCAGACTCAGCTAATTTGCTGTGGTCAGGAGACACATGTAGGCCTGAACAGCTAAGGTCGACATGTTAACAAAAGTGAACGAGATGAGTTCTTACAACGACAGGCAAGGGATTCTTGCTTTTAATACCAGGTTATTTATTGAATTCAAATTCCGCAATCTCCCACAGCAGGATTCAAATTCAAACCCAGGTCCCCACAGCATTAACCTCTATCGCTGTATTACTATTCCCGCAGCAATACCAGTAGGCCATCGCCTCAATCTGGATGGATGTAGATAATACGGGTGAGGTAAGTGAACTAACGACTGGTTAGTGACAATAAGAATGAGGTCAGAGAACTAGCTGGATGGTTAGCGGCATTCAGATGGAGGTCAGAAATCCAACTGGATGGAGACTGACAATAATAGTAATGCCTGTGACCTAAATGGATGGATAAAAAAAAAAAATATTGCAGTCAGTTTTATAACTGGATGGAGAGTAAAAATTAGAGTTAGCTCAGTGGTCTAACTAGATGGGTAATGACAATAAGAGTTAGAACTGTGATCTAACTGAATTGATAGCGACAATACGAGTGATGACACTTATCTTATTTGATGGACAGTGACAATGTTAGTGAACACAGTGACCTTATTGAATGGAATTAACAATATGAGCGACATAACTGATCTATCTGAATGCATATTGACAATAAGTTTCAGGTCAATGATAATACTGAATGGATAGTGCATATAAGACCATCAGAAATAGGAGCAGGGGTAAGCCATTCGCCTCTCAAACCTGCCGTGCTGTTCAATAAAATCATGGCAGACCAGCTCCTGTTTCGCGCAAGCTCCTCAGAGAACTCAATTCCCCAATATAAAAAAAATCTATCTTCTCTTTAAGAACTTTAATTGATATAACCTCAAAACCTCTCTGGAGTAGATAATTCCAGAAGTTCACTTCGCACTGATTGAATAAATTTATTCGCAGCTGCGTTTTCAATGTGTACTGCCTTATTGTGTACATATGCCCACTAGTTCAAGGTTACCCCACCAGCGGAAAAATCTTCTCAACATCTTCGCTGTCAATACGCCTCAGAATCGTGCCTGTTTCATTAAGATTTTCCCTGAATTTTTTAAAAAATTCTAATGAATAAATGCCTACCTGTTTCGTCTTTCTTGATACACTAACTCCTTCATCTCAGGTGTGAGCCCAGTGAATGCCTTTAGAAATGCCTCCAATGCAATTCTTTCTGTTGTTAAATACGTGGACCACAACTGTACAAAATGCTGCATGCGCGGCCTCACCAACACGTGGGACAGTTGTCCCAAGTGCTGAATGTTTCAAACTCTAATCCCTTAGTAATACAGGCGAAAATTTTAGTTGGCATCTTATTACTTGCTGCACTGGCGTGCAAACATGGGCAACAAGTGACAATAAGCGTGAGTTCAGTGAAAAAACTGCCTGAATAATCACAATGAGAGTGTGGTCACTGATCTAACGTGATGGCTCTTGACAACAATACTGATGTCAGCCATCCAATTTATTGGATGGTGAAAAAATGACGATGTTCACCGACCAAACTATTTGGTGAGTGAAAATGACAAGAAGTTAAGTGATGCGACTGAAAGCATTTCTCAATAAGAGTGAGGTAAGTGATGTGCGTGGAGGTGTCGTGTCAATGCCAGGGAATTAACTGTTGAACCTGGACGGGCAGTGGCATTGAGAGTGGGGTAAGTGATGTACCTGCCGGGTAATGTCATTACGAGCGTGGTAATTTTAGTACCTGGTTGCTGTTCAAAATCAGGGTCAGTTCAGTGATGTTTCTGGATGGGTACAGACCAAAGCGTTCGAGGTGGATAATGTAAATGCATGGCAATTCACCATGTGATTGAGATCAGGGAGGCACATGAGAACTGTGCCAATCGATTCCCAGGACATTTGCACAAAGGCTTAGATAAACATTTATTCTTTATTTCTATAGTCCCATTCCAGGGCAGGAAGTCAAAGAATTACATAATGAGCGTTTCTTCCTTTCAGATGTCTCCACATAACACAGGCAGAACTGGTACACCAATATGTTAGATACGCAGCAAATCTCATTCTACACTGTCCCAACAAAAACTCCTGAAGCTAATACTGCACGGGGAGGAATGAGACCACAGCTCCCTTCAAATGTGCCCATCAAATCCTTCCAATTCAACTGCAGCGCGTGGTCTGATACAAAGATTCATCTACTCTGTCCATCATGCACGACCAGCACACGCACAGCACTTGGATACTTAGGCATTCAAGCTCCATCTACACTGTCCTCATCAAACACTCTCTGGATTTATACATCAGAATGTGAGATACAGAGTAAATCTCTCTCGACAATATCCACATCAAAAAACCCCAGGACTGGTACTGCACAAAGTTAGGTACAGAGTATAGCTCTAGCTCCTCTCTCCCCATCCAACTCCCCAAGGACATATACAGTACGTGGATAGATAAAAATAAAAAAAGATTCGCCTACACTGGCCCCATGAACAACATCAGGACACGTACAGCGGGGGGTAATCTAAGGAGTAAAACACTCTCTACACTGTCACATCATGCATTCCCAGGGCATGTAAGGCACGGGGTTAGGTGCAGAGTGAAGCTGGAACTCGCTCCTTCAAAGGGTAGGAGAAGGAAAACCTCTCAACTCATTAAAAAAGTCTCCGAATGTTCATCTCAAACCTGTTGCCTTCAGTGCTACGGGCTTCATTCCACAAAATGGGATTAGCTTTTGTTCCTTGTTAATCGGCCGACACAGATACGATACGACAGGTGGCATCTTCCTGTACGGTAAACTTTCTATGATTCTACAACTCTAAACGCTCCCAGTCTAGATGAAGCTTCTGGTTAAAAACTGAGTAAAGTGTCATTTACATTGTTGCAGCAAACAATGACAGGATAGGATCAACATGGTTTAACACAGAGTGAAACTCCCTTTAAGATTCGGATTAAAAATTACAGCACAGGTGCAACAGAGGGTTAGATATTAGATAAAAAGTAAATCATCATCTACACTGCCTCAACCAAGCATTTCCTGGTGAGGTGCAGCACAGTGCCAGGTTAAATGAAAATATCCCTCTACGTGGAGATGGCTAAGCAATAATCTGCTCCCTGTCGGCTACTTTGCGTTCCGCCAGTGCCGCTCCTCTGCTGATCTCATTCTGGACTTGGTTCAAACATGGTCAGATGAGCTGAGCTCCAGAGGTAAGGTGAGAGCGACTGCCCTTGTCATCAAGGCCGCAATTGCCCAAGTGTGGAATCAAGGATCCGTTAGGTAATTTGAGTCATATGCAATGACGGGAAAACTATCCACCGGTAAGTATCGCCTAGAGAAAGGAAGAGAGTTGTGGTTGTTGAAGAACAGGATTTTACCTCCAGGACATCACTGCAGGTTTTTCTTCTTCGCCCAACCATCTGCAGCTGCTCCATCAATTCCCTACATTCTCTCATTCGAAATACTGGAGATGCGGCGTGAATCTGTATAAAATATGCAAGCATATTTTGAAGGCAAATTGAACACTCATGTATATTGCGCTAGGCATGGAATATAAACTTAGGGAAGTTTTAGTGCAGCAACACAAGCTTTGGTACGTATTGTGTGCACTGATGCCTTGTGTGCAAATTTGGTCTCCCTATGATGGGAACATAACCATGTAATATTTGTAGAAGCAGTTGCATGGAGGTTTGCTCGGCTCATTCCTGAAATTAAGGGCTCGTCTTCTCAGAAGTAATGACCAAATTGGATCTAAACGCATTGCAGTTTGGAGGGGTTAGAGGTGATCTTATTGAAACATGTAAGGACGTCAGGAGTGTTGATAAAGTGGACACACAGGGGACGTTTCCTCCTAGGTGCCGTATGAAACTAGCGGAATTTAAGAAAAAATATGAAATCTCCCTTGTTAGACAGAGACCAGGAAATTTTATTTTTTTAGATTTCTCCGAATGTGTCGTTGATGTGTGGAATCCTGTTGCCCAGAATGCACTGGAGGATTGGTCATTGATTTTCTTCAAGACTGAGTGAAACAGATTTTCGTTATGCAACCGATTAACGGGGTACAGGGATAGGCAGGAAGTGCAGCTGATATATAAACAGATCAGCCATGATCTTATTGGCCAACCACCGCATTTGTTTCCCATTCTATCCCCCGTATGTTATAACTATCCGGTGCCTATTTGCCTAGACTGTGTGGATGGTGTTTTACTCTGTAACAAACACAAAGCTGCACCTGCCGTATCACTGTTTGACTAGTACGGTCCTGTACGGTCTTTACTCTGTAACTCATATCAAGTTGTAGCAGCATAAAGTTGTTGATGCGCCAATGTACAGCGGAATGTTCCCTTTCCACTCTAATTTCTAACGTCATTGGGAGATTTTAATGTATATTTCAGAGGGAACCTGACTCCTTGTGTCACCCCGTGGCTCTCCCTGCTGGAGGAGCATTTGACGGTGACTCTGTCGCGGGAACTTGACCCTATATCTAACACTGGGCTGTATCTGCTCTCGGAGCGGTTGAAGGGCACAGTGTAACGGAAGAGTCACTCTGGATCTCACATCATGCCATGCATGCCCTGGGAGAGGTGTATATGTACAGTACAGAGGGAGATTTTAACTGAATGTAAAACCATATTGTTCCAGTCCTAGAAGTGTTTACTGTGTACAGTGCAGAGGGATTTTAAATCTGCATCGAACTCCGTAGCTATGCTTTCCTAGGTAGCGTTTGACGATGATGGTGTCGTACGAATCATACCCTGAATCTATCCCTGGGCTGTGCCTGCACATGGAGCGCTGGATGGGGACATTGCAGCGTTATATTTAATTTATCTGGGGCACAGCTTTGTACCTCTCTTGGAAGTGATTGATGGAGACTTTCTAAAGGGAGTATTACTCTGTATCTAACCCTGTTCTGCACCTGACCTGTGCGTATTTGATTGGAACAGCGTAGAGGGAGCTTTAATCTTTATCTAGCCCTGTGCTTGTTTGATCTGGAAGTGCTGGTTCGGGCAGTGGAGAGGGAATTTTACTCTATATCTTTCCCCGTTCTGTATCTGCTAGGTTTGTTTCATGGGCCAATGTAGATAGCGATTAATTGTGTAATTACACCGTGCTGCTGCTGTCATTGGAGTGTCTGAAGTGGACAGCTCAGATGGAGCTTTAACAGGATCTAGCTACATGCTGTACATGTCCTGGGAGTGATTAATGGCGAAAGTGTAGATCGAGCTTTACTCTGAATCGAACTACGTGCTGCACTTGTCCTGGCCGTGTTTCATTGAGGCAGTGTAGATGCGTTGAATCTGTATAAAGTGTCCAGTTGCCTTTCGAGTTCAAACAGAGCGTTGATGTATATTACAATATGAATGGAATATAATTGTAGGGAAGTTTTAGTGCAGCTTTTCAAGCCTTGGGAAGGACTGTGGGCACTGAAGTTCTGTGAGCGATTTATGTCTCTGTTTGAAGGAATATAACAATATAATTTCTGCACAATCAGTTCAGGAAGGATGACTGGACTCAATCCACTGAAATTAATGTGTTTTGTCTTGAAGAAGGATTCAACCGTTTGGGCCCATACACGTTGAAGTTTAGGTGCATTTGTGGTTTTCTATTTGATGCACTGGGCTTCCTGAAGGTAATTGACAGAGTGGAAGCCCAACAGATGTTCTCTCATTTTGGGGACTGTAAATCTAGCAGAAATGGTTGCAAAATATGATATATCCCTTGTAAGGCAGGTGCCAGGAGATTTGTTTATTACTATTATTATTTCTAACAAAAGATGGCTGATGTGCAGAAATACATTCGCCAGTAAGTAGTCGAGGGTGGTCATTGATCTTTTTCGACGCTGAGTGAAGCACATTTTCATTAAACAGGTGAATTAAAGCTTACGGGAGCTGTGAGGAATTGGAACTGAGATAAAACCATATCAGGCATGCTCTAATGACTTACTGCTGCTCCTATGTTCCTTTGTAGCTACGATTTGCTATGAAAACCCTGTTCATGTTTGATTCGATTTTGTGGGTGGAGCTTTAGTCTGTAACAAAACCAAAGCTCTATTTTGCGTAGCAAAGATTAAGTAGACTGCATGGAATGGGCATTACTCTGTCACTAATATAAAGTTGTAACCGCTGATATCTTTTGATGGGTCAGTGTAGAGAGATATGTACTTTTTTCCATCCCATGTTCTAACGCTTTGGGGATTTTTGCGGGGCAACTCAGAAGGAACTTGGCCCTGAATCTAACTTTGGGCGGTCCCTGCGCATGGAGCATTTTTCAGTCGCATTTATGAGAGAAAATTTACCCCGTATCTTACCCCGTGGTAGTGCCTGCACAGGGAGCTTTTGATGCTGTATGTGTCAAGGGAGCTTGATCCTATATCTTTGAAGCTCTCTGCCTCAGAATGTGGCGGAGACGGAGGAATTAACATTTTCTTAAGCAGGTGCAGATAGATGCCTGGGCCAGTTCAATGTGTTATGCTGTAATTCCTTGCACGGGATTTTTCAATAGACTAATTAAACAACACATTAATAGTGTCAATCCTTCACTAGAGCTCATGACTTCCAAAGGGCGCATTTGACATTTGACTGTTACGAAGCTCATTGTAGTGCGTATGCACATCAATATAATCTTATCGCAGCACTGCTTTATTCACAATGAAGTCTCACATGCAAATTTAAAAGCAAAAAAGTTGAGACAAGGCTGAAAGGAAAGACTGTCCGTGAATAATCGGCACTGTGCACATTTCTGTAATCAACATCTGGGACAATTGAGGGAGATTTTGATTGCCCCATTGTCTGCATCACCTTGAGTTTCAAACTCCAAATATCTGACCATGGCTATGTTGGACAGTTAATTGACGTGGGAGCTGGATGGCAGATGGAGCTGGAGGCAGACATAGAAATAGATAAAACATGAAAATGCTCTGAATGTGCCGTCTGTCAGTGGCTTTACGTGGTTAATATCTGCTTTGTCAGTTTCACATATGCAGCAGTGATTAGGTTGGTGTTTTTTTTTCCAAAACAGCATGATTTTAACAAGTACAACTAGACCCAGTGTGGGGCTTGAGCCCACGACTCTTAGAACTGCAGTCACAAATCCCCTGACTGAACTCACATGGCACGTGAGTGGAAAGTCTTCAATATCCCGACATATTTAGACACAACTATATATTTCCGCCTGGCAGTTCAGCTTTTTTTTAATGAATTTCAAAGTGTAGAAGGTAATTGACCGCCAAAAGCCGTAAGGTAGCAATGTATTTCTTTCATCCATCAATTACTTAATTCAAATGTTCCAATTCTTTGCAGCACCTTCTTGCACACATTGCTAACTCTTCTATAGTCTTATATCTTGGCTTGTTATGTTGTAACATTTTAAAGGAAAGCTGCACAACTAACGTGAATAAAGTTTGTGCTGTTAAAAATGTGCTCCTGAACTGAACCACATTGACACACACAGATGAACACAAAATATCCGAGAGTGATAGAGGAGAAGGGATTGTTTCCAAGTATGGAGAAACACGAGGTGAGCAAGCAGGAAGCGAAGTTATACTCCATTTACAACAGCAAGTTTCGTGAATGTCCTCGTGAATGAACAATTTATGAAAGCTCCTGAGTATTTGGATGGATTTGATTCAAAGTAAACGAAAATGAACTCTGTAAATACATTTTTAGAACCAGGAGTAAAACTCAATAGATTTGTACACCAATGCCGTAAGCACTCGGCCAATATGATTGACAATGTGCTCCAGTTAATGCTGTTGGTTCAAATTCATCGCTGGCTACAGCAGATGATGGGGTCATTCAGACCATCGGGCCAATGTCAAGTTATGGAAGATGAGTTCAGTTCATTCGAAAACCCGGCTTTTTCCGCACAGCAATTTATATTTTTATTGTCTTTCCTCGTTCTTCCTATTCAACCGAAACACCGCGGACACATGCTTTAATTTTAAACTGGCACGTTTTCGGCCAAGGCCCAATTTTGGCAGTGTTTGGATTCGAACCCACTGCTCCATAAACACCAGGACCTTAATTCGGCGCAAAAAAACAACTTTTATGTTTTTTTCTCAAAATATTCTAAATGAATGTTCAGAAAAAAGAGATACTATTTGAGCGGGACCTCAATGGTTAACAGTGGAGCTGCCGATGATTGAGAGATATTTTCTTGCTGCTCAAGCTACCTATGGCAATATAGAATTGAGTGACAATGAATGCCGACAGCAAGAAAATAGCGAACGATGCGTTCCTTGGTGGTTTGTAACAACAGCTTTTCAGTTCACAGCCGAAAGCGCAAACCGATTACCTCTTAGCAGCGGCACAAATGCTTGTTGCAGGATGTACTAAACATCGGGTGTCAGTGCGTTAAAGCCGCAGATTACCGCTCTGGAATGATTTTTTTTTTTCTCTTCAGGTTTTTCTATTACAAAACAGAGGGTGGACTATTCACTATGGAGACATGGAAGCAGTCTTGATGCCAACCAAGGCAGAAAAATTCATTTCACTGGGAACCAAAACTGCGACAGTCGGTGCTGTCTCTCCTTGAGGCTTTCTTTGTCTTTCCTTTTACCAAGTATTCTGCTTGCCCCAAAGCCGATATTCAGTTTGAATTCCTCATCTGCAGAATTGAGAATCATTAGCACGTCTCTGATCAGTTAACTTCACTGATAACATCAGAGTAAATTTTCCAGAGTCTTAAAGAAGGGAACGGTGCCTTGACTGTCTCTGGTCAGTCGGACAGTTCACCCATCGTTTCCTTTCATTGTGCTTCCCAAAGATTTTCTAAAGATTCACAAAACTGGAGAACTGTGTGGAATTTTTGGCACTCTTTAGTACAAAGATGGTTAAAGAGTGATTTCATATCGCTGTGCAAAATTGTGTGGGTGGGAGTGGTGGGAGCAGGAGATTTGACTGGACAGATAGGGAAAACTGTTTCGACTGACAAGGGCCAATGACTAGAACACTGGGATTGAAGATACTTCAGGAAAATTAGTTGCATTTATACGGTGCTTTTCCGGACCAGTGGATGTCTCAAGGCACTTTCCAGACAATGAAGGGCTTTCTTTTAAGTGTCGTCATTGTTAGAATGTAGGAAAGATGGCAGCCAACCCCCGCTCTGCAAAGCCCCACAAACCACAACGTCCCAGTTATTGGGCATTATATTTCTGCTTGATGGATATGCATTGGATCTGACGCATATCTGTTAGGTTCTGAATTCCACACAACGTGAATGAACAGATAGTGATAGCTTCAGGCAGGTTTTGTACCGTCTACTTTGCGCTTGTTAGGCAAACAAAATAATCGCAAAACTAAACAAACAAGCAAGCGTACAACCATCAATATGTCTGGCTGAAATGTTAACTTGTGCCATCATAAACCAGCACTTTGGATCTCTGTTTTTAAGAAATGAAATCCCGATGGTCTAACTAGGAATGCTGGAGGCAAACTGATATAAAAAAACTCATTATCACATGGCACAGTACGATAAGAGGACCTTCCGCCCATGGTAACTATGTTAGCTTTCTACATTTAACTTTATAATGTCTCTCCACCCTCCTTCTCTCTCTCTCTCTCTCTCTCTCTCTCTCTCTCCATTTGTCTCTCTCTCAGTCTTTCTCTCTCTAACACTGTTTGCTTCCCTCTCATTCAAGTTATTGTCCAATTTCCCATCGAATACCTGAGGTAAAAAATAAATACATAAGTGTAATTGTAATAATATTATTATTATTAATAATAATAATAATAATAATAACAACATTAATAACGCTGACAGATGTCCAGGAGCTGCTGCATTGTCCAACCGCAGAGTGAGAATATTTATTAAATTTCCCTAACCCAATGACGCAAAAGGTTTGAATCAGGATATTTTTAAATATTTGTCGAATTTATTTTTTCTTTAAAGATGATTTTAAATTAATTTTTCGAAAAAAAAGATTTATTCTGACCAGTCATGCCCTAATTTTCACAGTCGAAATGCACAATCTAATTTCCCTTGCCCTTTAACCTTTTACAGAGGCTATAATAGAAAAAGCAAAAGCTTTGCAACAAAACGTACAGGAAGTACAAAACGTGAATTGTATCACACCTGGAGTACTGTACAAACATTGAGAGCAGAATGTTATAAAGTATCAATATTGGCCTTGAAAGTTTCAGACGGGCCGCATTGATTAAGTTGGGGGTTTAGAGATTGAAGTCTGTACATCCGCAGCTTTCGGGACTATTTCACCTCACTGTTGTGATGACGTGGCAGTTGATGTGTGCCAGGCAGACCAAATCCAGAAGGGACACTTGGTCTTCCTTTGACAACAGTGCTGCAACTCGTATATATTGCGAGAAGATGTGTGCACTCAATACAGTAGTAAAATGTCCACCAATTCATTTATATACTTTTAAAATTAAATTAAAATATTTATTAACAAAATGGAATTTCTAAAGCTCATATACGTAAGACTGAAATTAGTTACTACTATAATCAATCCTAATATCCATATTTACCCTGAACTATAATTTAAGCCCCTTTAAGTTAGCAGTACAATTTAAGCTTTAGAATAACAACAAAACCCGTAAGTTAACACAATGTACGGTTGACAGTCCAATTCCAAATGGAATTGCACCGTCTTCAGTTTTGTTATATCGCAGGCTCCTGCACAAATGGCTGGAGGCTTTATTAAGGCTATTTTACAACCTTCACTTTGGGCTTACAAAGACTTCCGCGCACATGGACTATAATTTTTCTTCATATATGTTTCTCTTTTTATTATGTGAATTATGTGCTTCCACATCTCTTTCAAACGGTATCTTTCTCATAATGTAAAAAAAAAAATCAAGATGCCAACATTGTTGGTAACTTTTGAAAAATTGAACAGACTGTTGAGACTTGTTTATCTGGCAAGCTAAAAGAGACACAGATCTATTCTGACGTCAAGCCCCTCCATGTACCTAAAAATACAAACATGCTTCACACCTTGCATGATAAGCCAGCATCTATGTTTAAACGTTGGCATGCAATGCACATATCTTCTTTTGCTGATTTCAACATTGAGGTTTACTTGACTCCAAATGTAATTATATCAAACATTTTACCCAACTAATCTTTCCCATTAAATCTACTTCAAAATAATCCAAAAAAACAACATTATTAAACTGACTTTACTTTTTGTCACACTGCTCATTTCATGTTCATGTCTAACACACTCGACGCTGTTACTGACTGAGCATGTTTTCTGTGTTTTCATTAAACGTGCTATTATTTGCTGCTCACACTCATGCCACCCGGGTTTGACCCTCGACAGTGAGTTTTGATTTTTTGTAGCTGTGTGAACTGTCTCAATGAACTAACCCTGAGGCACTTTTGCCCTGGAATCTACGAAAACAAAACACTTCTCTTCCTGCATTCCCAGTTTGAGTCCGTTACACTTTCTGCCACCCCAACAAGGCCAATGGGTCGAAGAGTAAAAGCGGAAATTTAATGCAGGGAAGTGTGAAGAGACTTATTTTGGCCAGAAAAATGATGAGAAGCAGCGTAAATAGAAGTGTACTATTCAAGAGAGGTTCCGATCTTACAAATGGAGTGGTCAGTCTTTCACGGACTTAGATGAGGTGCTAGGAGACTGGAGAATTGCAAACATTACCCCATGGTTCATAGAATATTGAAATGCAACATTTACAGAACAGTCAGTTTAACTTATGTTGCAATCAAAATTCTAGAAGCCATAATACGGGATAGAATTAGACTTCAAATGGAAAGACACACCCAAAATTAATGTCTATAGAGTAAATCGTGTTTAGCAAACATACAGGAGTTTATTTTGAGCCAATTGAAAACGTCGGTAGTGGCAATGTTGTTGATATCATGTACATTGACTTTCAAATGGCATTGGTTCAAGGGGCTTGTGAGAAAACTTGTTGCTCGTGGAATAAAAGGGCAGCAGCAACGTGGATACAACATTGGCTGAAAACTAGGAAGCAGGGAGGAATGGTCAGGGTTTTTATTGGGAGATGGGCGTGGGGGCGGAAGATTTGCCGTGCAATTCCCCGGAGATCGTTAATGGTACCCTGCTATTCCTGATTGATACCGAAAGTCTTGGTTAGAAGGAGACAATTTCAAAGTATGTGAGTCAATCGAAGCATAGGATAGTTAAACATTGCGAGGTGGACAGTGTAGGACTTCAAAGGTGCTTGTTAAAGGTTGTGCAGTGGGCAGAATGCGTCCAGGTATAATGCAATGCAGAAAAATGTGAGTTGATGCAATTTGGTAGGAAGACCATGTAAAGTCAATGTAAAATAAGGGTTGGTATTTTGAAGGTGTTGAAGGAGCTCAAGGGCCTGGTGTATATGTAAAATCTCATTGATGTTGGGAGGACAGGTGGAGGGAGCAGTTAATAAAGCCTATTGTACCCTGGGTTCATTAATGCAGACATCATATAAGACACTCGTTGGACCTCCGCTTTAGTGTGGGCATAGCTCTGGACGTCTCAATATTGTAAGGATGAGAAGACATTGCAGAAAGGGCAGAAGATGTTGACAATAATGTTTCGAGTGATGAGAAACTTCAGCTAGGAGGATAGACTGGAAATTATGGGGCATTTGCTTTTGAAGAGAAGGAGGCTAGGAAGAGATGTCACAGGCATGTTCCAAATCATGAGGGGTCAGGACAGAGTAGACAGGGAAGAGCTGTTCCATCTCCTAAAAGGATCAATCACGAGAAAGCACACCGTAAAGTGGCTTGCAAAATAAGCATTTTTGACAAGAGGAAAACGAACATTTTTAACCCAATGACTGGACTCTGTCTTGGATGCATTTTATCCAAGAGTGGTAGAGGCAGCTGCATTCGAGGCATTCAATGGGGCATTAGATTAATTTTTGAACCGAGACAATGCACAAGGGCAGGGGGAAAAGGCAGGGCAATGGTACTGTGTCCGAATGCTCTTTGGGAAAGTGTTCGCAGACACGATGTGTAGCACTGTATCTTTCTGTGTCGCTAATGTTCTCTGATTCAATTGTAAGGATTTGGGATGCTCGACTTCAGAGCATGAACATTGCAGATTCAATGGTGAATTTCGTAGGAGAATTGTACAAACAATTGTCGTTCTCCAGGATAATTACGGGTTAGTGGGGCCAGGTAAGATAGTGACCAGAAGACTGTGAGGTATCCCTTTTCAATCGGAGATGACGAGGTATTTATTTTCCTGTGACGGTGGTTAGCTTGGGGATTTATTTCCAGAAAGCAGTGGATCGTGGCTCATTGAATCTCTTACAGATTGTTTTTTGATAGACAAGGAGTGAAGGGCCGTAGGGGTGAGGAGCAGACAGGAAAGTGGATTTGAGACCACAGCCAGAACAGACTTAATCGTATTGAATTGCACAAAGCTGGGTGGGAGGAAGAGCTGTGAAGAGGATGCAGAGTGCTTCAGTGAGAATTGGGCAAGCTGTGTGAGTCGGCAAATGCATGGATAAGGTGAATAATTGTGAGGTTATCCACTTTGCCAGCAAAAACTGGAAGACAGGTTATAATCTCAATGGCTATAAATTGAGTGAGAGGAATGTACAGCGAGACGAGTAAATGAAGTTAAGCATGCAGGTGCAGCAGGCGTTAAAGAAAGCAACAGATATTGTGGCATTCATAGGGAGAGGATGCGAGTACAGGATCAAGAATGTCTTGCTGCAAATATGCATTTCCTTGGTGGGACCATGCCTCGAATATTGTTTGCAGTTTTGGTCTCCATATATTTGGAAGGACGTTATTGCTATTGAGGGAGTGCAGTGAAGTTTTACCAGACTGATTCCTGGGATTGCTGGTCTGACATATGATGAGAGATTGAGTTGGTTAGGATTATATTCCCTGTAGTTCTGAAGAATGATGGGGGATCTCATAGAAATCTGTAAATTCTAAAAACAAATAGACATGGCAGATTCAGGAAGTATGTTCCTCATGGTGGGATGGTCCAGAACCAGGGGTCACAGTCAGAGGATACGTGCTAGACCATTTAGGACTGAAATTAGGAGAAATGTCTTAACCTACAGAGCGATGAGCCTGTGGAATTCGCTATCACAGAAAGTAGATGCGGCCAATCCACTGTTTTTTTTTCAAGAAGGGTTTAGATATAGCTCTTGGGGCAACAAGGGGATAAAGGACATGTTGAGAAAGCAGGAGCAGGCTATTGATTTTGATGACCAGCCATGAATATAATGAATGGCGGAGCAGGCAAGAGGGGCAGAACGGCACACTCCAGCTCCTAAGTCCATGTTTCTATATTTCTATGATTGACGAAGCAGGGTCAAAGGGTGGAGTGGCATACTCTCCTAGTCCAAATGTTCCAATGATTCCCGTCGAAGGTCCTCTATCTGTTATTGTTTGACTTTGGGTCTGATGCGCTATACTATAATGGATCGAGATTCAATAATAATCAATTCTCGCTCCAACTTGCCCTGTTCTAATGCAGCATTCATAACACTGACGTTTACATTGTCCATCTATTTACAATTTTGCGTTTGCGTTCAATCTCCATAGAGCCGTGGGTTCAAATCCCACCACAAGCACTATTTCAGGCTGCTAGACGTTCCAGCAAGTCCCTTCAGCTGCGCTTGGGCAGCTGAAATATACAGTATTTTATTTTGGTTGGAAGAACGAGAAGCTGTGATTTAAACTGCATAGTTAACGGAAATAGGTGGGAAGGAGTCCAAGTGTTCTGTGCAGTAACCATTGTATGATCTCATTTAAAGAGCATCAATATTGGTATCACTGCTGCTGTCATGACTGAGTGGTTATGACGATAGACTTGGTATGAAATTGGCCCCTCCCCTCGAAGTTTCCAATACTCCTGACTGCACTGCTCAAACTTCCTTCCTTTTGATGTCTCCTCGTTTTTGGCTAAATGGAATCGAATGCATTCAAACTTTCCCTATTCTTCCTGCTGAAATTGCAGCGTTCCTTCGCTTACATTCATCGGCAGGCATTCACCGAACCTACTGCCAGAAATAGAACAAAACTGAGCGAAGTTGGTGACAAGCATACTTTCTGGGTGTTTGCCTCTCCTTAGAAGCAACTCCAGCCCTTTGTAGCTCTGATGTATCTGCATGTGTAGGTCAATGTGGTTCAGCAAACCGCAGGGGAGAACACATTTTAACAATCACAAAATATATTCACTTTTGCAATGTATCTTAATGGTAAACGAAACATAGATTAACAACAGATTTGAAATATTTATAATGAGATTGACACTTCCTGTAATGCCATTGGGTGGTGACTGTCTATTGATTCATTACCTGGAAGTTGTACAGCGAACCATGATTGAAATTTACACGGAGTAACATTAAAACAGAAAGCCGATTCACTCGGTGTGATGGAGTCTTCCAGTTCTATACATGCACTCAATTTTTATTTTTCTAAACACAATATTTAGGTTGGATGTAATTCACAGGTTAGGTCAAATGTTCTCATTTATTTGAAATGACTACTCAGATATCTGTTAGTGTATGAATTTGCTGAATAATAGCAGGGCTGGCAAAGTTTGGACAGTGTTTCCTTGTCGTCAAAGGACACGAAGCTGGAAATAATCGGTAATATAAGTAGAAATCAAAAATAGAGGGAGTCCACCTTCTTCTTGCTGATCCCAAACCACAAACCTGACAGCGGATGGCGCTGCATGATTCTCCCAGAAAGGCAATTTAGTGGGCGAGGGGCTAGAGTTTGGTGCCTTCATTTTCGTATTTCCTTTCCTAGTGCCGATGATCTGCAAAAAGCTGCAACGAGGTGACATTGAACAATTCAAGAAAGGCCCCAAAATTTAGCTGTTGTTCCCTAGACAAAAACTGCCAGACCTCCTGTGGATTTCCAACATTTTCTGCTTTATTTTAATAACTAACTTTATCATAACATAAAAGGGGTAGTGGAGAGGTTACAAACATATTAGGCAGGACCTTATTTAATGGCAAGAAGATTTGTGGAGCTAAGTGGCCTGGAGCCGCTGCTAATTTGTTTGAATGCATGCTCTTATCTCAATAATCTGCCTCGTTTAAGCTTCACAAGAGTCGCATTGATTAGGTTGGTGTTTTTTTGGAAATTGTAAGTTGAACATGAGTTAGGTATACAGCAAGCCTTTTAAATGAAGATGGAAAATCTCGGATGAGGGGTCCACAGAGGAGTGTGAGTTAAATTTTCATGTTTACGTAAGTGAAGTTGGTGTTTTATTTTGAACGTAATTGTGCGATGTTTACAAAAACGAGAAAAGGGAAGCAAAGCAATACGTTTATATTTCCCAAATGCAGAAAGCCATACTAACCGCATGTAGTTCATTAATGTCCTTTAGGGAAGGAAATCTGCTGTCCTCACCTCATCCGGTCCACATGTGATTCCAGGCTCACAGCAACGTGGTTGACTCTTAAATGCCCTCTGAAATGGCCGACCAAGACTCACAGTTTGTATGAAAATCGCTACAAAGTGACTAAAAATGCTTGAAACCTGACTGACCAACTGGGATCACCATTGGCACCGTTAACGAAAATTTCAATGGCAACAATGTCGATCCTGAAAAGTTCTCCTTAGTAAGATCCGGGGGGCAGTGCCAAATTTGGGACTGCTGCCTCACAGACTAGTGAAGTAACAGCCTCACATATTCATCACCAGGGAATCATAACTTACAAATGATTCCCAGGAAACACCATCAACATCCGTGGGTGTGCCCTGTCTCAGTGAAATCAATACATTGCTGAATGCACTGGATACTTCAAAGCATATGGGTCCTGACGATATTCCGAAAATGGTACTGAAGGATTGTGCTCCAGAACTTGACACGCCCTCCGATAAGATTTTCCAGTATAGCTAAAACACAGACATCCATTCGGCTATATGGAAAATACCAAGTTATGTCATGTACACAATAAAGAGGACAAATCCAACTTTGCCAATTACTGCCTCATCATTCTACTCTCCATCGTCAGTGGCGCACGGGATGGGGTAAAGAACCATGATATCAAACGGCACTTGCTGAGCAATAACTTGCTCAATGAAGCCCAGTTTTTGTTCCGCCAGGGAGACTCAGCTCCTGACCTTATAACAGCGTTGGTTCAAACATGGACAAAAGAGGTGAACACCCAAGTTGAGGTGAGAGTGGCTGCCATTCATATCAAGGCAGCATTTGACCGAGTGGAGCATCAAGAAGTCTTAGCCAAACTGGAGTCAATGGCATGGGCCCCAGCTATGCCTGTCTCTTTATGGGGTATGTGGGACATTCCTTGTTCCAGTCCTACTCCGGCCCCCTCCCACAACTCTTTCTCCAGTACATCGATGATCACTTCGGAGCTGCTTCATGATCTCGTCGGGACCTGGAAAAATTTATTAATTTTGCTTCCAATCTCCACCCCTCCATCATCTTCACATGGTCCATCTCTGACACTTCTCTTCCCTTCCTTGACCTCTCTGTCTCAATTTCTGATGATAGACTGTCCACCAATATCCATTACAAGCCTACAGACTCCCACAGCTACCTCGACTACAGCTCCTCACACCCCGCTTCTTGTAAAGACTCCATCCCATTCTCTCAGTTCCTTCGCCTCCGTCGCATCTGTTCTGATGACGCTACCTTCAAAAACAGCTCCTCTGACATGTCCTCCTTCTTCCATAACCGAGGTTTTTCATCCACGGTCGTTGACAGGGCCCTCAACCGTGTCCGGCCCATATCCCGCGCATCCTCCCTCACGCCTTCTCCTCCTTCCCAGAAACATGATAGGGTCCCCCTTGTCCTCACTTATCACCCCACCAACCTCCGCATTCAAAGGATCATCCTCTGCCATTTCCGCCAACTCCAGCATGATGCCACCACCAAACACATCTTCCCTTCACTCCCCCTGACGGCATTCCGTAGGGATCGTTCCCTCCGGGACACCCTGGTCCACTCTTCCATCACCCCCTACTCTTCAACCTCCACTTATGGCACCTCCCCATGCCCACGCAGAAGATGCAACACCTGCCCCTTCACTTCCTCTCTCCTCACCGTCCAAGGGCCCAAACACTCCTTTCAAGTGAAGCAGCATTTCACTTGCATTTCCCCTAACTTAGTCTACTGCATTCGTTGCTCCCAATGCGGTCTCCTCTACATTGGAGAGACCAAACGCAAACTGGGCGACCGTTTTGCGGAACACCTGCGGTCTGTCCGCAAGAAAGACCCAAACCTCCCTGTTGCTTGCCGTTTTAACACTCCACCCTGTTCTCTTGCCCACATGTCTGTCCTTGGCTTGCTGCATTGTCCCAGTGAAGCCCAACGCAAACTGGAGGAACAGCACCTCATCTTCCGACCAGGCACTTTACAGCCTTCCGGGCTGAATATTGAATTCAACAACTTTAGATCTTAAACTCCCCCTCCCCCCATCCCCACCCCGTTTCTTCCCCCCCGACCCCCCGCTTTTTTTTCAATAATTTATATAGATTCTTATTTCCCCACCTATTTCCATTATGTTTAAATCTAAAACTAAAACCTTATTAGCCTTTCCACCCCACCCCCAATAGAGCTGTACTTTGAATATCCTGTCCTCCATTCTTAATTAGCACTTTTCTCAGACAAAACACCTCTTTGACACTTTTTTCTGTGCCATCTTTTGATTATCTTCTCATCTCCACAATCACCACACCCTCAGTGTCTCTCTCTCTCTCTCTCCCCCCCCACCCAACCCCCACCCCCCCCACCCCAACACCCCCCCCCCACCCACCACCCAACCCCCCCCCCCCCCCACCCACCTTTAACCAATTTATATTTCTCCCTTCTTCTAACTATGCTTCAGTTCTGCTGAAAGGCCATGAAGGCTCGAAACGTAAACTGATTTCTTCTCCGCCGATGATGCCAGACCTGCTGAGTTTTTCCAGGTAATTCTGTTTTTGTTTTGGAGTCAATGGAAATCAGGGCAAAAGCTATCCGCTGGTTGATTTTATACCTAGCGCAAAGAAACAATGTTGGGGCTGCTGCAGATCAGTCATCTGAGCACCAACGCATCACAACAGGAATCCCCTAGATTTTAATTTACTCGACCCAATCACCTTCAGCTGCCTCATCAATGACCTTCCTTCCGCCATATGCTCAGATGTGTGGACGTTGGCTGAAGATTGCAGATGCTCAACAACAGTCACGAACCATCAGAAGCTAAAACATTCCATGCCCAAATGCAGAAAGATCTGGACAATACCCAGTCTTGGACTGACAGTGGCAAGTAAAATTCGCGCCAAACAAATGTCAGGCAGTTACCTGCTTCAACAACAGATAATCAAAACTTTGTCTCTTGATGATGAAAAGCATTACTATGAGTGATTCCATAACTATTAACACCCTGGGCGTTACCATTGAACAGAAACTTAGCTGGGCTAGCCATATAAATGCTCTGGCTACAAGAGCAGTTCAGAGTGTAGGAATGATGCGACGAAAAGCCTGCTCGGCTTTTCCAGTGGCCGCTCAAAAGCCTGTTCACCGTCTACTAAGCACAAGGCAGGAACGTGAGGGAATATTCTGCACTTGTTTTGCTGCGTGCCTTCTCAGAACACTCGAGAACTATCACACCGCCCAGTGCAGAGCAAGCCGTTTGATTGGCAGTACATTCACAAAAATTCATAACCTCCACGATGAACGGACAGTAGCAGCAGTGTTGCCCATCTACAAGCAGCACAGCCAGAATTCATTACTCTCGCACGCGCTCTCGCGCTCTCTCTCTCTCTCCCTCCCTCTCTCGCTGTCTCTCTCTCTCTCACTCTCTCTCCACCCCCAACTAATCCCCGTCTTTCCTTCTCTCTTTCCGCCGCGTACTCTCTCACTGACAAAGATTCCACGATTTGCTGTCTGTGTAGGTAATTGGGTCTTTATTGTTTAACTGTTTACAGGTTGTTTGAACAACAGACACTCTCTCTCTTTGACAAACTATTTCTCTCTCCCACGCACTCTCTCTATCTCCCCCCCGCTATCTCCTTCTCTGTGCAATGCACAGTCACTCTCTCTGTTTTTCTGCCACAGTCTATCTCCCTGACTCCCTCTATCCCGGCTAGACCTCACACATACACACACACACACAACACACAAACACACACATATGTACACACATAAATACACATTCTCTCTTTGCGACAGAGCTTCCAGGGTTTGCTGCCGTTGCAGGCACTTGGATCTTTGCTGCTGAATTCTTTACAGGCCGTGAGAACAAGACACCCTATGTCTCTCTCTTCGTCTCCACTACACACAATCTCTATGACAGAGGTTCCAGGGTTTGCAGTCTGTGTTACCATTTAGACATATAATGATAAAATGAATACAGGATATGCACAAGGCTCACAAAATCCCTCTCTCTCTTACTTCCACTCCACCAAAACCCCCTTCACGCACATTGTCCCCCTGAATGAGGTTCCAGAATTTGCTTGCAGTGTTGGCATTTGGATTTTTAGTGTTGAACGTTTTGCAGGTCGCGTGAACGACACCTCCACTCTCTCTCTTTCTCCAACCTCTCACCACCACCCAGCTCGAAACCTCCACCTCGCCCCGCTCTACCAAACAATCACTATCACTTTGTCAGAGCATCCAGGAATTACTGTCTCTATAGGCAAATGTATATTTAATGAGGAAATGTTTACAGAGCGTGAGAGTGGTACAAACTCACTCTCTCTTTCCGTCTCTCTATCTCCCTCACTTTCTATTTCTCTCTTACACTATTTTCTCTCTCTCTCTCTCTCTCCCCCTCTCTCTCACAAACACATACACACACACACACACACACTATTTTTCTCCCCTCTTTATGTCACTCCCTCTCCTCTCCCTTCGTCTCTCTCTCTGTCTCCCTCTCTCGCTCTCCTAACCTCTCTCCCTCTCTCTCTCTGACATTGATTCCAGTGTTTGGTGTTTGTGTAGGTGATTCGATATGTATTTATGACATGTTAGCAGGCCGTGGGAACCACAAATTCTTTGTTTCTCTCTTGCACTATCTTCCAAGGCCTCTTTCCCTCTCTCTCCCACACATTATATCTCTCGCGAACTCTCTCCCACTGCATCCCCCCACACAGTATTTGTCACACCCCGCAATCTTTCTGTCCATCTCTCCCCCACGCACTCTCTCCCACGTCCTCTTTATCACTGACAGAGAATTCTCGGTGTGGACTGGCAGGGAACATGGTAAATGGAAAATTTAGGTTATTAAATTCTTCCACAATTGAATGAATTGAAGAATTGGAGTAAAAGGATATTTCAGCACATTCTTCAGCTGCTGCCTGAATGGAGTCCGGGTCATGGCTTAAATTGCAGAGCTAGTGCAGGAGCTTCAGCATGAAGCCCAATTCCATAATAAACCGATATATCTATATGGTTGAAAACATTTGCAGGACTGAAGGATTCTCTCCTCGTTTCTTGAAGACACGTAATACATTTTGCAGAATGCTTGAAGAATCCCTTAATTCAACATCAGTATTTTTCTTTTCATCATTAACTGTCTCCATGTCCTGTGAATATGATGTCAGAATTCTATTCCCCACACATTAACATTCCCGTTATGAACAACCTCCGAATATCTCCTCCAACCTGCGAAAAATTTATTGGGGATGAGTCATGACTGAAACAGAAATATCCGGAGATGCACTCTGGAGTGATACGGGGAGCAAGTAGTGATAGGGGGAAGCCGGGTTCAAACTTTGCCACTGATATACCATCAGCGATGCAAAACCAGACACACATCCCAGAGGAGAGACAGGGAAGAAAGTTCCTCCCAGAGTCTGGAAATGACACACACACACAAACACAAAGAAACATAGACAGGCACATACGCACAGGCACACAAACTTATGTACACACGGACACACAAACTGATACACAAACACCTTTACATAAACACACGCACACATACATACACAGGCCAGCGAATTCCACATTGTGCAAAACTTTAATTGTAACGCGTTACCTGCTCACGCATGCTTTTTCTCACAGACACACACACACTCAAACTTAATTGACTCTCGCTGACACACAGGCAAACACAATCATTCACACATTCACGAATAATTTCACGTGCACACTGGCACACACATATACAAACACAAGTGCTTCTATGCACAAACACACCCATACACCCACACTCACGCACAGGCAACCATACCCGCTCATGCGCGCGCACACTCAAACATACACACACACACACACACACACACGCATACACAAACAGAAGCACAAACACAGCAACACAAGCACACACACACACACACACACACACACACACACAGCTGCACATACGCATACAATCACACACAAAATGTCCCACACACACAGGCACATGCACACACTGAATCATACAAGCTCAAACATTCAGGGGCAAAGTCGCACATAATTGTTTGCGCACGCACGCACACACACGCTCAAACATGCATGCACTCTCTCTCTCTCTCTCTCTCTTTCTCTCTCTCTCACAGAAACACACATGCAAACACACACAATGACTCATCCACACAGTCGCTCAAGCACTGGCTCATGCGGACATAGAATTGCACAAGCCCAAACACTCAGAAAAAAATACAGACCCACATTAACACACAGACATACACACACACACAGACACAGAGGCATGCACAAACACACATACACACAAACGCAAACACAAACGCGTGCACGTGAACAGGCTCACATTTAATCTCACACAAGATCACACACACACACGCACACACACACACACACACTCTCACAGACTATTTCAGACAGACACTCATTGACAATCATCACTAGGCTAATAACATAAAGACCCAAGTAAATGCTTTGAAGAGCCGCGTTCGAATCCCACCACAGCAGAAGGTGGAATTTGAACACAAATAAAATTTGGAATAACAAGTCTAATTATGACCATGAACCTACTGTGAATTGTTGGAAAGACTCATATAATTCACTAAAGCCTTTTAGGGAAGGAAGTCCGTCGTCCTTGTGTGGTCAATCCTACACGTGAATCCAGCTGCAAGGCAACGTGTTTCAGTCTTAAATGCCCTCTGAAGTGGCCAAGCAAGTCACTCAGCAGTAAGAAATCACTGCACAGTCATGAAAAAAAGAATCCGGAAAGATTACCAGGCATCAAGCTGGGCACCGGAAAGGACAACAGCAATCTCAGCACTGTCGACACTGCAAAGCCCTGCTCACTAATATCTATGACTTGTGCTTAATTTGCGAGAGCCGTCTCACAGAGCAGTAAAGCAAGATCCTGACATTGTCATCCTCACAGAATTACCTTACAGGCAATGTCCCAGACGCGACCATAACCATCCATGATTATGCCCGTCAAAAGCAGCATGACAGACCCAACACAGGTGGCGGCACGGTGGAATATTTCGGGACGGAATTGCACAGGGAATACTCAACATCGTTTCCAGATCCTAAGAATTCTCATTTCATCAGGTCAAAGATGGGTAAAGAAACCTCCGGCTGATTAGACCGCAGAGCACTCCATCAGCTGATCAATCCTGCATCCGTGGAGGAAGCAGTAAGGGTGACAAGGGCGCAAAATTTAATTTGGGTTGGAGACTTCCATGTCCATCGCCTAGAATGGCTCAATAGCACCGCTATTGGCCGTGCTGACCGAGTCCTGAATGACGTAGCTGCAAGATTGAGTCTGTGGTATGTGATAAGGGAACCAAGAGGATGGAACAACATACTTCAGCTCATCCCCATCATCGTTCCTGCTGCAGATGCATCTGTCCATGTGATTATAGATAGGTAAAAACAAAAAGCTAAAAGCTACTGCGGATGCTGGAAATCCAAAACAAAATAAAAACAGAATTACCTGGAAAAACTCAGCAAGTCTGGCAGCATCGGCGGAGAAGAAATCAGTCAACGTTTCGAGCCCTCATGGCCCTTCAGCAGAACTGAAACTATGCTTCAGTTCTGCTGAAGGGCCATGAGGACTCGAAACGTTGACTGATTTCTTCTCCGCCGATGCTGCCAGACTTGCTGAGTTTTTCCAGGTAATTCTGTTTTTATTTTGATTATAGATAGGGTTGGCCACCGTACTATGAACGTGGAGACGCAGTCCTCCTTCACATTGAAGATACTCTCCATCTTGTTATGTTGAGCGAACACGCAGCTAATTGGGAGAGATGTCGATCTGATCTAACTTCTCAAGGTGAGGCATCCATATGGAGTTGTGGACCATCAGCAGCAGTAGAATTGTGCCCAACTCCCTCCGTAACATTATGGCCTGTCAAGTCCCCCAATCCCAGATTTCCAACAAGCCAGGATTTCAACCTTAGTTCTATGAAGAGAGGAACTGGCCATGCCAGGAGCAAGACCATACAGTCGCAAAAATGAGGTGTTAGTCTGGTCAAACTATAACACCGGACGAATTCCGTGCCAAATAGCATAACCAGCAAGTGCAAGACATAGATAAGCATTCCCGCAACCAACGGATCCTGATGTAAGTTTTGTAGTCCAACCACATCCAATTCTGATTCGTGGTGGACAATTAAAGAACTCACTGGAGGAGGAGGCTAAAAAAAGCAACCCGACCACAATGATGGACGAGCCCAGCACAACTGTGCATAACAGAAGGCTGAAGCAGTTACTGCAATCTTCATCCATCAGTGCCGAGTGGGTGATCCATCTCGGCCTCCACTGGAGGTCCGAAGCATCCCCGATACTAGTATTCACCCAAGTTGAATTTCTTCCTGGTATATCAGGAAACAGCATAAGGAACTGGTCATTGCAAAATCTATGGGACCTGACAATATTCCGGCAGTATTACTGATCGCTTACATTCCAGATCATGCGGTTCCCCTAGCCAAGTTGTTCCTGCACAGCTGCACAACTTGCACATACCGGGCTATGCGGAAAATTGCCAAGCTATGACCTCTAAAGAAATAGCAGGACAAATCCAACATGGACAATTACCACCCCATCAGCCTACTCTTCATTAGCAGTAAAGGAAAGGAAGTGCCCATCAATAGTGCTATGAGGCAGAACTTGCTTAGCAATAACTTGCTTATTGGCTCCAGTTTGCTTTTGGCCGGGCCACAAAGTTCCTGACATCATTATAGCCTTTGTTGAAACATGGCCAAACCTCCTGAACACTCAGATGAAGTGAGAGTGAAAGCTCTCGGCATCCAGCCAGCATTGTCAGAATATGGCAACAATGAATCCCAGCAAAACTGGAGTCAATGGGAATCAGGAGCAAAAATCTCCACAGTTTATTGGCATACCTAGCACAAAGGAAGATGGCTTTGCTTGTCGGTGGTCAGTCACTTCAGCTTCAGCATATCACCGGAGGCGTTCCTCAGGGTATTGTCCTCTGCCAAACCATCTTCAGCTGATTTTTCAGTGTATTTCCATCAGACATCAGGCCAGAAGAGAGGGTTTTCACCGATTCACGGATTACTGCACAATGTTCAGTGCCATTCATGACTGTTCCGATACTGAAGCAATCTATGTTGAAATGCAGCAAGCCCAGGACAATTTCTTGCCTTGGGCTGACAAGCGGTAAATGGCTTTGGCACCACATAAGTGCCAGCCAACAAGCAATTCGAACAACAAAGGCATCAATCAGGAACCGCAACTACCAGGCATCAACCTGGGCACCGGAAAGGACAGCAGCAATCTCAGCACTGTCGACACTGCAAAGCCCTGCTCACTAATATCTATGACTTGTGCTTAATTTGCGAGAGCCGTCTCACAGAGCAGTAAAGCAAGATCCTGACATTGTCATCCTGATAGAATTACCTTATAAGCAATGTCCCAGACACGACCATAACCTTCCTTGATTATGCCCTTGAAAAGCATCATGACAGACCCAAAATTGGTGGCGGCACTGTGGAATATATCGGGATGAATTGTATAGGGAATACTCAACATCGATTCCAGATCCTAAGAATTCTCATTTCATCAGGTCAAAGATGGGTAAAGAAACCTCCGGCTGCTTATACCGCAGAGCCCTTCGTCAGCTGATCAATCCTACATCCTTGGAGGAAGCAGTAATGGTGACAATGGCGCAAAATTTAATTTGGGTTGGAGACTTCCATGTCCATCGCCTAGAATGGCTCAATAGCACCGCTATTGGCCGTGCTGACCGAGTCCTGAATGACGTAGCTGCAAGATTGAGTCTGTGGTATGTGATAAGGGAACCAAGAGGATGGAACAACATACTTCAGCTCATCCCCATCATCGTTCCTGCTGCAGATGCATCTGTCCATGTGATTATAGATAGGTAAAAACAAAAAGCTAAAAGCTACTGCGGATGCTGGAAATCCAAAACAAAATAAAAACAGAATTACCTGGAAAAACTCAGCAAGTCTGGCAGCATCGGCGGAGAAGAAATCAGTCAACGTTTCGAGCCCTCATGGCCCTTCAGCAGAACTGAAACTATGCTTCAGTTCTGCTGAAGGGCCATGAGGACTCGAAACGTTGACTGATTTCTTCTCCGCCGATGCTGCCAGACTTGCTGAGTTTTTCCAGGTAATTCTGTTTTTATTTTGATTATAGATAGGGTTGGCCACCGTACTATGAACGTGGAGACGCAGTCCTCCTTCACATTGAAGATACTCTCCATCTTGTTATGTTGAGCGAACACGCAGCTAATTGGGAGAGATGTCGATCTGATCTAACTTCTCAAGGTGAGGCATCCATATGGAGTTGTGGACCATCAGCAGCAGTAGAATTGTGCCCAACTCCCTCCGTAACATTATGGCCTGTCAAGTCCCCCAATCCCAGATTTCCAACAAGCCAGGATTTCAACCTTAGTTCTATGAAGAGAGGAACTGGCCATGCCAGGAGCAAGACCATACAGTCGCAAAAATGAGGTGTTAGTCTGGTCAAACTATAACACCGGACGAATTCCGTGCCAAATAGCATAACCAGCAAGTGCAAGACATAGATAAGCATTCCCGCAACCAACGGATCCTGATGTAAGTTTTGTAGTCCAACCACATCCAATTCTGATTCGTGGTGGACAATTAAAGAACTCACTGGAGGAGGAGGCTAAAAAAAGCAACCCGACCACAATGATGGACGAGCCCAGCACAACTGTGCATAACAGAAGGCTGAAGCAGTTACTGCAATCTTCATCCATCAGTGCCGAGTGGGTGATCCATCTCGGCCTCCACTGGAGGTCCGAAGCATCCCCGATACTAGTATTCACCCAAGTTGAATTTCTTCCTGGTATATCAGGAAACAGCATAAGGAACTGGTCATTGCAAAATCTATGGGACCTGACAATATTCCGGCAGTATTACTGATCGCTTACATTCCAGATCATGCGGTTCCCCTAGCCAAGTTGTTCCTGCACAGCTGCACAACTTGCACATACCGGGCTATGCGGAAAATTGCCAAGCTATGACCTCTAAAGAAATAGCAGGACAAATCCAACATGGACAATTACCACCCCATCAGCCTACTCTTCATTAGCAGTAAAGGAAAGGAAGTGCCCATCAATAGTGCTATGAGGCAGAACTTGCTTAGCAATAACTTGCTTATTGGCTCCAGTTTGCTTTTGGCCGGGCCACAAAGTTCCTGACATCATTATAGCCTTTGTTGAAACATGGCCAAACCTCCTGAACACTCAGATGAAGTGAGAGTGAAAGCTCTCGGCATCCAGCCAGCATTGTCAGAATATGGCAACAATGAATCCCAGCAAAACTGGAGTCAATGGGAATCAGGAGCAAAAATCTCCACAGTTTATTGGCATACCTAGCACAAAGGAAGATGGCTTTGCTTGTCGGTGGTCAGTCACTTCAGCTTCAGCATATCACCGGAGGCGTTCCTCAGGGTATTGTCCTCTGCCAAACCATCTTCAGCTGATTTTTCAGTGTATTTCCATCAGACATCAGGCCAGAAGAGAGGGTTTTCACCGATTCACGGATTACTGCACAATGTTCAGTGCCATTCATGACTGTTCCGATACTGAAGCAATCTATGTTGAAATGCAGCAAGCCCAGGACAATTTCTTGCCTTGGGCTGACAAGCGGTAAATGGCTTTGGCA
Source organism: Cetorhinus maximus (assembly GCF_964194155.1). Lineage (NCBI taxonomy): Eukaryota > Metazoa > Chordata > Chondrichthyes > Lamniformes > Cetorhinidae > Cetorhinus > Cetorhinus maximus. The sequence goes on along the minus strand of NC_135900.1, from coordinate 78,716,296 downwards.
CCACATAAGTGCCAGCCAACAAGCAATTCGAACAACAAAGGCATCAATCAGGAACCGCAACTACCAGGCATCAACCTGGGCACCGGAAAGGACAGCAGCAATCTCAGCACTGTCGACACTGCAAAGCCCTGCTCACTAATATCTATGACTTGTGCTTAATTTGCGAGAGCCGTCTCACAGAGCAGTAAAGCAAGATCCTGACATTGTCATCCTGATAGAATTACCTTATAAGCAATGTCCCAGACACGACCATAACCTTCCTTGATTATGCCCTTGAAAAGCATCATGACAGACCCAAAATTGGTGGCGGCACTGTGGAATATATCGGGATGAATTGTATAGGGAATACTCAACATCGATTCCAGATCCTAAGAATTCTCATTTCATCAGGTCAAAGATGGGTAAAGAAACCTCCGGCTGCTTATACCGCAGAGCCCTTCGTCAGCTGATCAATCCTACATCCTTGGAGGAAGCAGTAATGGTGACAATGGCGCAAAATTTAATTTGGGTTGGAGACTTCCATGTCCATCGCCTAGAATGGCTCAGTAGCACCGCTATTGGCCGTGCAGACCGAGTCCTGAATGACATGGCTGCAAGATTGAGTCTGTGGTATGTGATGAGGGAACCAAGAGGTTGGAACAACATGCTTCAGCTCATCCCCATCAACGTCCCTGCTGTTGATGCATCTGTCCATTTGATTATCGGTAGGGTTGGCGACCGCACTATGAATGTGGAGACGCAGTCCTCCTTCACATTCAAGATACTCTGCATCGTGTTATGTTGAACGAACACGCAGCAAACTGGGAGAGATGTCAAACCGAGCTAACTTCTCAAGGTGAGGCATCCATATGGAGTTGTGGAGCATCAGCAGCAGTAGAATTGTGCTCAACTACAATACAAAACATTGTGGACTGTCAAACCCCCCAACCGAAGATTTCCATCAAGCCAGGATTTCAATCTTAGTTCGATGAAGAGAGGAACTGGCCATGCCAGGAGCAAGACAATACAGTCGCAAAAATGAGGTGCTAGTCTGTTGAAACTATAACACCGGACGAACTGCTTGCCAAACAGCATAACCAAAAAGTGCTAGACATAGATAAGCATTCCCGCAACCAACGGATCCTGATGTAAGTTTTGTAGTCCAACCACATCCAATTGTGAATCATGGTGGACAATTAAAGAACTCACTGGAGGAGGAGGCTAAAGAAACGTCCCCGACCTCAATGATGGAGGAGCACAGCAAACCTGTGCAAAACAGAAGGCTGAAGCATTTACTGAAATTTTCATCCATAAGTGCCGAGTGGATGACCCATCTCGGCCTCCATTGGAGGTCTGAAGCATCGCCGATACTAGTATTCACCCAAGTTGAATTTCTCCCTGTGATATGAAGAAACAGCATTATTAACTTGACAATGCAAAGTCTATGGGCCCTGACCATATTCCGGCAGTATTACTGATTGCTTACATTGTAACTCATGCGGTTCCCGTAGCCAAGTTTTTCCTGTACAGCTGCACAACTTGCACATACCGGGCTATGTGGAAAATTGCCAAGCTATGACCTCTAAAGAAAAAGCAGGACAAATCGAACATGGTCAATTACCAACCCATCAGCCTACTCTCCATTAGCAGTAAAGGAAAGGAAGTGGCCATCAATAGTGCTGTCAAGCAGAACTTGCTTAGCAATAACTTACTTATTGGCTCCCAGTTTGGGTTTGGCCGGGTCACAAATTTCCTGACATCATTAGAGCCTTTGTTGAAACATGGCCAAACTTCCTGAACACTCAGATGAAGTGAAAGTGATAGCTCTTGGCATCCAGCCAGAATTGTCAAAGTATGGCAACAATGAATTCCAGCAAAACTGGAGCCAATGGGAATCAGGAGCAAAAATCTCCACAGTTTATTGGCATACCTAGCACAAAGGAAGATGGCTGTGCTTGTCGGTGGTCAGTCACTTCAGCTTCAGCATAACTCCGGAGGCGTTCATCAGGGTATTGTCCTCTGCCAAACCATCTTCAGTTGATTTTTCAGTGAACTTCCATCAGACATCAGGCCAGAAGAGAGGGTGTTCACGAATTTACGGATTACTGCACAATGTTCAGTACCATTCATGACTGTTCCGATACTGAAGCAGTCTTTGTGGAAATGCAGCAATCACTGGACAATTTCTTTATTGGGCTGACAAGCGGTAAATGGCTTTAGCACCACATAAGTGTCAGCCAACAAGCAATTCGAACAACAAAGAAAACAACCATCGCAACTTGATGATCAATGGCATTACCTTCCCTGAATCCCCGACTATCACAACATTGGGGTTACCATTGATCAGAAACTGATCTGGACTAGCTGTATAAATGATGTCGTAGAAAATCAGGTCTGAGGCTAGGAATCACACTATGAATAACCAACCACAACACTCTTGAAGATTGAAAGCATCCAGGGCAAAGCTGTCTGCCTGATTTGCATCACATTCACAAGCATCCCCTACCCCCTTCTCCGACGAAAAGCAGCAGCAGCGTACACTATCTATAGGATACACTGTAGGATTTAAGCAGAGATCATTATACAGCAACTTCGAAACAACGACCGCTACCATCCAGGTTGAAAAGGTCAGAAGATAGATGGAAAATCTATACGTAGAAAATCCCCTCCAAGTCACTCACCATTCTGAATTGGAAATGCAAAACCGTTCATGCAGTATTCCGGAACACCCTTCCTTACAGCACGGTGCGTGTACCTACACCACATGGAACTCAGCGAATCAAGGAGGCAGATCAACGCCACCTCCTGAAGGGCAACAAGGAATGGTCAATAAATGCTGGCCCCAGGAGCGACTTTCAAATCCCATCTATTAATTTTAAAAAGGCATGCAATCAAACACGCACACACACACACACACACACACACACACATACACACACATACACAAACACACATACACACACACACACAAACACACATGCGCATAAAAAAGCACAAGCAATTTCCAAGGGCAATTGACAATGGTTAATAAGTGCTGGCAGAGCCACTGAAACCAACATCTCTTAAAGGGATCATTGGAACCTCACACTCAAACAGTTGCGTGCATACACATGCTTACACGTGCTCACACACACAGACACACATAGAAACATAAAAGCAAAGAATTACACGCATGTGCTTGCACACACGCACGCAACTGCACACATAGACAATCGCTCACAAACATTTTCCCTCTTACGCATACACACAGAAAAACGCAAGCAGAAACAAAGACACACAAATAGACTCACAAACACAAACACACACACTTACACAGACAAACATACACCCATGCACAGAAACGCACAGAGTGACACACACACACACACACACACAAACTCAGGCACGAATATATACACGGACATGATTGTACTAATGCACCAGTACCCAGAGGAACACACACAAGCGCACACTCTGATTCAATCATAAATGCAAATATCCAGAAGGATGTACAAGCTCACAAACACTCACATACTCTCATATAATCACTTAGGCAGAAACACACAAGCACAGGTGGTCGCACACGCACTCACAAACACTGAGACACAAACATGCATACATGCAATCACACACACATACATACACAGGCACACACCCACGCGTGCGCACACACAAACATAATGCACAGGCACACATACGGAATAACACAGATTAACAAACAAACCAAATGACACAACCACACCGAGACACATGCACAAATATACACAGACACAGACAAACACACACACTAACACACACACAAACACACATAAACAGTCCCACATATACACACAGAAACATAGACACATACGCACACAAACATGCTTTCACACAGCACACAAACTGAAACACACCCACACACACATAGACACATAATGTGCAGGTGCACATATAAAACAATACAGATGAATACACACTGAAATGCACAAACAGACCGAAACACAGACGCCAATGAAGACACGTTCAAAAACACACACAACCTATGTTACACACACGCACAGCAATGCACACGCGAAAAACGCACACACACCTTGACACCCACCCGCACACACACGCATGCACAAAAAGACAAGAGACACAGACAAACTCACCCACAGAACCACACACCCACACACACACACACACACACACGCACACACAAAGAAACACACAGATACATGCTCGCAGGCAAACACAGACAGGTACAGGCACTCACACAATCACAGACAATCTCACCCATACATACGCACATACGCACAAACACGAATATATACTGAAACATGCATGCACTCACTTTCTGACACTCGAAAATACACACACAAACGCACATTGTCACTCACACAAAAGTACACATATGCTCACACATGCTCACGTGCACACATATAATAAAATAGGCAGATACAAACACCCACAGACATTCGTGCACACAAGCACAAATGCGCCGACACACACATGCGCACATGCTATCATAAGCACACCTAAACAGACGCACACACACACACACACACGCAAGCACACACACACACCATTGTGCGCGCGCACACACACACAGCACACAGTCATATACAAATAACGCGCACAAACACAAACAAATTAACCACACACACATACGGAACCCATAAGAATAAATACAATAAAATATTACCCACACACCACCACACACACACACATGCAAACACACGGACATGCACACACGCAATAACAAGCACACACACAACCACATGGACACACAGACTCACATGTGCAAATCCACGCACACGCCCACATGCATTTACACTCAATCACACAACCACTCCGTGCACAGAAGCACATATCCACACACAGACACACACAATTAAAAAACACACACAGAGACACATGCAAGCACACATGCCACACAAGCACATACACAGAAAGAGACACACACTTGAACTCAAGCCGACACGAGCATGCACAGACACACAGACCCTAAGAAACACCCACAGATAACACACACGCACTTCTCAGGAACAATTAGGAATGGGAAATAAATCCTGGCAATGCCAGTGAAACCCGCATAAATAAAAATGCATTCAATGCCCTCCCATTCACAATCTCTCTAACCCACAAAAACTCTCACACAAACCACCCCCCCACCACATACACACACACACACACACAAACAAACACACAAGTGAACAAGCGCACATACATCTGCACGCAATCAGACACAGAAAGAGGCACTCAAACGCACACAAAAAGACTTCCGAGCACACAAACACACTTGCATACACAGCACACGCACACAAACACTCTCACACAGAGACATGCACGAATGGCACACACACTGTCAAACGCACATGCGCAGAAATGCACACAGGCACACACACATACACACACACAAGCACAGATACAGAAATATGTTCATGGGCACGCATGCACACACGCACCCATTCCCTTTCTAGCACACACAAAGGCACACTGTCTTTCACACATAAATACACACACACAGAGGCATTCATATGCTCACAAACACCCACATGCACATATTTAATAATATTGACAGAAACAGACATCTAACAGATGCTCACGCGCACAAACACACAACACACACACTGACACTTAAATACACACACACACAGACTCAACCGTTAACAAACACTCACATGCACAAATATAATAATATTTTCAGAAACACACACCCACAGACCCAAACACACACACACACGTACACACAGAATGCACAGCCGCACATACATGAGCAAACATATTAACACACAAAACGAAATACACGCACACACACCGAGACACACACACACATAAGCATAAACAAACCCAAACAACACATGAACACACACAGACAAACACCAACAATTAAACAGACGCACACAATGTATCTCATAAACACACGCAGAAAGACAAACACAGACATATATTATCACATAGGCAGAAACACACACCCACAGACGCTGGCACAGCCACATACCCACAGACACACACACACACAGAATTTGCAGCTACAGATACAGCATCAGAGCAGATAAGCGCACAGCGAAACACAAAATTACATATGCACAATAACAAACAAGCCAAAAGTGATAGTGGAGCTTCACACACTGTGTTCAACGCTATTGTCTGCTCCTCGACGGTGCTTGCAATTGCTTCCAGATTGTATTGGGCAGCCGTGACATCCATCTGGAATTCTCACTGTGTGTTTTCAGGGCCTCGCAACTGGTGCTGGCACCCACTTCGTTAGCATCTGTAACCGTTGAGTCTGTGCTCCTGAAGGGGTCAGGAGCTGAAGGCTGAAAATTGGCCAGGTGCATGTAAAGTTTCCTGGTTCAATCACAGAGGGATAGGGAGCTTCGCTTAGCCAGACAAGAATTGAATCATTCGAAGAGGCTATGTGAAAATCTATGGAATTTCCTCACGGCACATCTTCATCATCCTCATGGAATTGCGTGACTCTTGGGTCCTCTGCTGCATATCGGTGCCAGCAGCATTCTCACAATTTATAAGTGTGCTGCCATCACCTAGGCTGAAGGGAAATGTTCACAGAGGCAATGTGAGGGTCTGTGGGAACACCTCATTACATGTGGACATAATCCTCGACAAATCCTGCAGCTATGAGAGCCTCCAGAGCAAGCCTGCCTCGTCTGACCAGCGCGATGGCCTCATTGTTGTTGTGCTCGCCTTCAAAGACGTCCTCAACCTCACCCCCGTCGATGATCTCCTCATCGGTGGGGAAGTCCAGCTCCTCCATCTCTCCTCAGCCAGCTCCTCTGGCGGTAGCAGCACCAGGTTGTAAAGGGCGCAGCAGGCGACGATGATGCATTACACCCTCTGAGGACTACAATGTCGAGCTCCCCAGGGCAGCGCCAAGCACTGTAAATTCTTTTTGTACACATTGATGCTTTTCTCCAGGACGGTGCGAACTGCAGCATGAACCTCAACATAAATTTGCTCTGCTGCAGATTGAACCCTTGGAATGGATATCATCAGCTACATTTTTTGCACGTGTTCATTGCCCCTTAGGAGTCCTCCCTGCAGCCACTGAGGACAGTGGAAGTTGTCAGGGATCTGAGACATACTGAGACATCGTCCTGGGAGAGGTTAACACACAGAGGGACAACTTGTAACGAGAATAATCCACTTTTGCTCCGGAGTTCCAGGAGGCAGCAGTGCCCTGCTTCCAGGAACACGGCTTTGTCATCCTTTTGACAGAGTCATACACATCATGGATATCATGTTATCTGAAGGATTCAGAATCCTTCCAGATACCTGCAAAGAGCAGCGCTCTGCTAAACATAGCAAGGCCTCCTCTTCCTCCTTAACGCGGTAGACCAATGGGTCCTTATTCCATTAAACTACCTGGAAGAGAGGTTTGCTGACGATAGCGGAGGTCATAAGCCCCATTGCTGACCCTCGGAGGACCTGGGCTCAGTGTCAAAAGTGCTTCAGTGAACTTCTGCCTAAGCAAAGGTGAGTGAGATGCACTAATGGGCAGTCAGCGTGGCATCGCTGCATACAGAATGCCATTCCTCCTGTGGGGACTTGGTACATGATGCTCATCAGCTCCAATGGATCATGTGCCCATTGCCAATGTGAAGCAAACGATGCCAATGTTAACTGATGTCAATGAGGTTAATTATCTGTCGACCCCTTGGAGGAATCTCCAATCACTTTGATTCGGAGAGACACCACTTCAACATTTCCCTCTTGTTCTTGCAGGGGAAAAGGGCGTTAAATGCCCGAGGGCTACAGGAGATCAAGGGTGGGACCCCAAATCTTCGTGTTATTCGACCTGTCTTGGGGAGGTTAATGCACATTGCCAGAATACGAGTCCCAGAATGTATGGTTTGCAGAGATTCTCCCCTCCAGCGTCACATTATCCTAGTTTTGATGCAATTCTGCAGGTCGTGACGTGGACTGTCGAGGGTGCTGGAGGCTCAGATTTGAGATTAGCAGCTCCGATTGTAGTGGCAATGTACTACTCCAACGTATGAGAGGGTTTAGCCAGTTTGGCAGCGAATTGCAGCCAACGAGTACTGGGGTAGCTCTGGAACAATGCTACTAAGAAAGCGGGCCCTTTGCATTACCTCATCTCATGGCTGCCTTGTGTTTTTTTCACATATAGCGAAGCTGCGGCCGCATGAACTAGAGACGAGTCAGGACTCGGGAATGAGAGTTAGGTAGACGTGTTCGTGGAAGTACCACGACCCCCATTGCACTCGGCAGGGAACAGCCCAGAGGCTCACACTCCAGTGAGTACAACTGTGGACATAGATTGGGGAGCATTGGGTGATTAGCACAGCACCAGTGTTCAGTAGGAGGTAACAAAAACAGAGGTTTTTGTTGATATTTCAACCCCGGAGTGGGAGAGCAGACATAGGGATGCTCCAGAAGACAGTGAGACATTATCTCTGACTCTCATTTTGGGATTCAGCATTTTGGCCCACAGCAGGAAGCAAGTAGCCATCTGAATACGTTCCCAGAGACATTGAGTTTTCATGCAGTCTGAATGGTGGAGACCATGCTTATCATGACCCCGTCAATGTATCTACTTGTGCTACAGACTTTGAGGAGCCATGGGAGATTGTCCAAATGCGTCGTGAATCCATGCGCCAGATCTGAGATCTCCTGCACTGTGGCACTGGCTCCATTGAAGTAATGGGTGCTGAGCAGGACAACATCATGGGTGGTTGATCGGAGTTTCGAGGCCATGGTAATTGTTCCCCAGCAGGTCAACCCAATCTAGACAACGGGATAGCACACCACGGACTGAACAATATGAATGAGTGGATGAGGGATCGATGCATTTTGATGGAAACTAGCCCTCCTCTAAATCCTCACTACTTGAGCCAGAAAAACCATCTCATATCCGGGATCAAGCGTGGGCGGATTGTCCCTTTTGAAATACAGTTGGTGCAGCCACAGGGGGGCCCTCAACTGGTTCCTGAACTGTGAGGCTGAGCACCAGGATCCCCACAGCCATACGGCCAGAGGGGTGAGAGCCTATCTCCAACTTATCCTACGGAAAAGAGAAACACTGCATAGGGGTGTCCGTAAGTTGAGGATACCTCTGTAGTTCGAGCAGTAACTGGGTCAGAGTGGTGTTTCGGTAAGTTATGTGCTGCCTAGAAATGAATGTATCTTCTATCTGGTTAAATCTCGGCGAAACTGTGATTGAACAAGCCATCCAGACGTCCAGGTTTATATTCTGTTTCACAGGTTTAAATCCCACCATGGTGGCTGGTGAAATTCATATTGAATTAATAAGCCTGGAATATAAATAAGGTTTCTGTAATGCTGGGCATGAAACCATCATCTGTCCTTCTGAATGAAAAATATCATCTGGTTTCCATATTTTCTTTCAGGGAAGGGAATCTGCCATCCAATAAACAGCCTGGACTATATGAGGCTGCAGAACCTCAGCAATGTGGTTGGCTCTTAATTGCCCTCTGAAGTTTCTTATCAAGGCCCTCCTTTCAGTGATTGTTAGAGATGGACAACACGTTCTTGCCTTGGAAGTGACACACCGACATCTCATGAAGAATATATAATTTTTAAAGTTTAATGTCAATGTAAAAACATTTCCAGATGATGTTGAAGTCATAATCTGTTCAGGGGTTATCATTCTCTCACTGACAGCCAGCGTGCAGCATCCAGTAAACTTTCCTCATGGTTGACATGATAAATAACATGCCGTGTCCTTTTTGCTTCGAACTCCCTCTTCTCCCTTGCAGGTCTTGGTCCACACTCTTCCAAAGCAGCCATCATGTGAAGCTGTGCTGGACGATAAGTACTCTGGCCACAATAATGAATTGCATGGAACGAAGGCCCGACAAACTGAAAGCCGCGGACCGCATCAAAAGCGTCCCTGCCTTGCCCTGTCGTCATCAGTATCCACCTCTTCTTCTTCCTCCTTATCCATCTACTCGATTAATCTTCCACATTCGACAATGGGCTCATTTTCTCGCTCTCCCCCGGCCCCAATGTCAGACTCGTTAACAGCGCAAACTTATGGAGCATGGAGCAAGCTACAATGATGTGGGTTACCCTGGAAGGTGGGGACTGTAAAGACCACCCTGCTTGGCTGAGTTAACAGGGCCGCATCTTGAGCCAATGTCCGCCACAATGTGAGATCTTGAATGCAGGCCGTTTACATTGTCCGTTGTCTGGCTGACTCTGTGGCTGCTGCAGGAGTTTGTAAAGATATTTGATTAGTTTAAGTGTTATGGTGTGCTGATTGATACACCTGCATCCAGTCATACGCTAATGACATTTAAATATCCAAGAACGTTCTCTTTCGAGGCTTTCACCCTAACAGGTGGATCCTGAGGCTTCAGTGGTGAAAATTATTAGAAAATGTATTTCGAAAAACAAAATGTTAAATAATACCTAAAATTATACATACAGAGACGTGTCGGTCTACAATGTAAAATATACGCGAGGGTTCTTTTTTTTCCCTTGATTCTAACATGAATACATTCCAAGTTCTATTTTGATTAAGGAAATTTTGAAAGTGACCAATAATGTAATTATGATTAATTTGCAAATTAATTTTTCCATAGACTTGAACGAATATCCACAGTCGTCAGTTTTTAGTTTCACTGTAGATATGTGATTTTGCAAATGGTGAAATGTTTCTAGTGAGAAATTCGAGGATGTTATTATAATTGGCCGATTCTTTAATTATTAAGAGAAAATATGTTGTTTTGAAAATTGCATCAATGGTTAGGATGTTCGGGTGGGATATAGTCAAATGGAATTCAATCCTGAGAACTGTGGCATAATGCATTTTCGAAAGGCAAACAAAGCAACGGAAAACTCAGTCCAGAGCAAGTTCTTGAGAGGCTATAATGTTGTGACAGGCCTTGAATTGTTGCCCTAAAATCCGTGAAGGCGGAAGGGCAGGAAAACAGGGTGGCCAAGAAAGTGTCTGAAATGCTTCACTTTTTTGAGCAAGGTATTGAATACAAAAGGAGGGATGTAATGATGGAGCTGTATAAAACGCTGGCTAGGCCAAAGCTGGAAATCTGCCTACAGTTCTTGTCACCCATTTACAGTAAGGGCAAAATTGTTCTGGGAGAGTCCAGGCGAGATTTACCAGAGTGTTGCCGGGTCTTGAAAGCTCTAGCAATGGGGTGAGATGGATCGGTTAGGGTTGATTTAATTAGATCGGAAGAGGCTAAGGGTTCACTAATTGAGGTGTTCAAAGTTATGACAGGCCGAGATATGACATTCAGGAAATAATAGTTTCCAATCGCTGAGAGATTAATTACCAGGGGGCATAGATTAAAGGTTACTGATAAAAGGATTGAAGGGCAGATGAGGGAAAAACTTTTTTTATCCAGAGAGTGGTGGGCGTTTGGAAATCACTGCCTAAGTTGCTGGTTGAGGTTGAATCTCTCAACTCATTTATAAGGAATCTGGTTAGACATCTGGAGTGCTTTCTCCTGCAAGGCTAAGGGCCAGGTTTAGGAAAGTAGGACTAAAATTGCAGCCTTACTTTTTTTTTTGGCTGAGTCAGGCGCATTGGGCTCAAATGCTTCTTTCTGCACCGTGAGATTTTGAGGTTTCCCGAACTCTTCCTGACCTGGTAGAAGTGTTCCCGATTCGAAGACAGCTGTTGGTTCTCAGAATACAAAAATAAAGCGCATGAGAATATGCAAATACTGGGGATGGGTGGATTTACTTCTTCCAGTAGGCCTAATCAAAGCTACCCGAAATCAGCGAAGGTTTGTGGTGTCTCCAAACATTTACCCACCAGACATAAAAATTTGCAGCGTGGAAAGCAATCCAAGGGCTGTAGCTTGGATGAATTCCAAGGAGTTGGTGGGAAATGCATCGTCTCAGTTACCAAATAAATCACAGCCACTGAACCTTAAGCTGGGCTTTTATTACCAAATGTCCTGTATTTTCCCCTATTTCTGTAATTGGCCGGCTGCTAAGTGACCACTTCAGCACATTATTCAAGCGTTCGCCATTGATGGGGCCTTTTGTTTCATTCATTCACGGGACGTGGCCATTGCTGTCTACAGCAACATATACTATCATACTTTCTTCCCCTTGAAAAGGCAGTGATGCTTTTCCCTGTTTAATTATTGCAGTCTATGCCCCAAGTGCTGTTTGGGAGGGAGTTCCAGGATTTTGAACCAGTGACAGTGAAGGAACGGAGGCATGTTTTCAAGCCTGGATGGTGATTTAATTAGAAGGGAACTTCCTGCAGTGGTGTTCCTATGTGTCTGCTGCCCTTATGATTCGAGGTTCTAGAGGTTGGGGGATGTGGAAGGTATTATCCAAGGAGCGTTGGCGCGTTGTGGAAGTGAAACATGTAGACGATGCATGGTGCTGACACTGTGTATCGTTGGTGGATGGAGTGATTGTTTGTGTGTGCAGTTTCAAATAAAGCAGGCTGGTTTGTCAAAAGTGGTGTTGAGCTACTTGAGTCTATTTACAACTGCACTGATCCAGGCAAGTGGAAAGAATTCCATCTCATTCCTGCCTTGTGCCTTCTAGGCGGTGGACAGACTTGCGGGAGAAAGGAGGTGAGTTCCTCTCCACAGAATTCAAAGCCGCTGACTTGCTCATGTAGCAACAGTTTTTACGTGACTTGGCCAGTTAAACTCCTGGAGGATGGTAACCCAAGGATATTGATCGTGTGGCTTTCAATTATGGTAATGCCTTCGAATGGCAACGAACAATGTTTTGGTTCTCTCTTGTTGGAGATGGTCATTTGCATTGATATTGTGTTTTAAGAATATTACTTGACACATGTCAGCCAAAGCCTGAATATTGTCCAGATCTTGCTGACTTTGACCATGTACTGCTTCAGTATCTTATGAGTCGCGAATGGTGCTGAACCTTGTGTAATCATCAGTGAATACCCCGACTTCTTACCGTATGATGAAAGGAAGATCATTGATGAAGCAGATGAAGGTGGAAGGCCTGTAGAGATGGACTTTAGGTGAGAGGATTGACCTCTCACAACCACAACAATCTTTCCTTGTGCTAGTTATGACTCAAAATAGCGTAGAGCTTTCCCCTTGGTTCCAAGTGACATCAGTTTTGCTTGGACTCCTTGATGTCACATTCGGTCAAATGCAGCCGTGATATCAAGTGCAGTCACTCTCGCCTCTTCTAGGGATTTCAGCTCTATTGTCCGTATTTGAATTCAGGCTGTAATGAGGTCAGGAGCTGAGAGGGCCAAGCGTAACCCAAGCTGGGCGTCAGTGACCTGGTTATTCTTAAACAAGTATGAATTTGCAGCATACGTGTTGTCTCCTTGCATCACTTTTCTGCTGATAAGAGAATGTGCATATGGTGTGATTATTGGTCCGGTTGAATTTGCCGTGCTTTTTGAGTACAGAACATAGCTGGGTAATTTTTCACATTGAAAAGTAAATGCCAGAGCTGTTGCGGTACTGGAAAATCAGGTTTCTTCTCGCATTCGTGCTGTATTGGTGTCACTGGCAAGGTATTTGTGGCCCATTCACAATCATCTTTACAAGGCACTTTCAGAGAGCATTCATGTTTCAAACACATGGTTCAGGGTCTGGAGTCAAATGTTGGCAGAAAAAATGAGGACGGTAGTTTTCATCCCCAAAAGGGCATTCATGCAAGGGATGCATTGATGACAATTCACAATCCTTTCAGTGAATTAGACAACGTGTGCCCAGAAAATTAGCTTGGCTTCTGCATTACGAGTGCAGTGATATTGAAACTGCACCACTGCCTCCCTTAGACAGGGGGCCACTGACTACAGCTCGTTCCCAATGTGGAAGAGCGAAGGAAACCATGACTTTATGTTAATTCCCAATAAATAATAAGACAAGTGATAAGGACAGACAAATCAAGATGAGGCCCGGGTGGGCTGTACGTTTGAGAGGCAAACAAAAGGTGGACTAGGTCAATGGGCGGCAAGATTATGCCGCTGACGTGCACTGGAGATCCCCTATAGATATATGGTTGCCACCTTTGCTGGTGGCATTATAATAAGGAGGAAAGTAATTTGAGGAGAGAATATAAGGAAGCAGCAAAATTATTTAGCTAGGTTAAGTGAGTGGGAAACGATCTGCGAAATGGGGTAGAATGTGGAAAAATGTGAAATTTTCCATTTTGTCATGGTGAATAAAAGGGTGACCTAACATTTAAAAGGCTAGAGATTGTAGAATTCTGAAATCTAAAGGAGTCTGGGTGCCTTAATGCATGATTTACAAAAGCCTAGCATGCAGGTCCAGAAAGAAATTAGGGAAGCTAATAGAATCTCATTATTTCTTGTGAGGGGAGATAATTCAAAGGTAGAGACGTTATGCTTCAGATAAACAAGCACTATAGAGGCCACATTTGGACTATTGATAATGTTATCGATCACCCTTTTAAGGTAGGATGTAAATTCGTTGGAAGAAGTTCAGAGAAGGTTTAGAACACTAATACCTGGAACGAGCGGTTAGTATAATGAGAAAATGTTGGACATGATAGTCATGTATCCACCGGAGATTGAACGCGTAAGAGGCGGCTTGATTGAAAAACATAACATTCTAATTGGTATTTACACGCTGGATGTGGAGAGGATGATTGTTCTTCTGCGACAATCTCGAACTCGGGGTCACTGTTCAAAAAACTGAGGGCTCGCCCATTTAAGACGGAGATGAGGCGATTTATACCCTCTCTCCCTCAGAGAGTCATGAGTCCCTGAAGCCTTCGTCCTGAAAAGGTTGTAGAAGCAGTGACGTTGAATAATTTAAGGTGGATAGTTTTGTGATAATCAAGGGGGAGTAATGTAATCGGAGGGAGGTGCGATGCAGTTTTCATTTCACTGTCAGATCACCCATGATCTAATTAAATGTCAGAGCTTGATCGAAGGGTCGAATGGCCTTTTTCTTCGCAATTTTCGTGTATCCATTTGTCTTTGGGGAAGCACATTGTATGGGCCCTGGGAAATTCGAGGAAGCCACAATGCAGGCGCTTAGGGAAGAATAAGGGGTAAATAGTTCAGTATTGTTTGTATAAGTTGATGTGTTAATGAATAAAGATGTTATGAAAAAAGGTATTTGCTGCTTGTTTTTATTGCAGAATGGTAGCCAAGGGAAACCTGTGATGTGGTGTCCCATATAGATCTGATGGTAGATAACGGAGATTCATCGTTGGAAATGGGAGTTGCCAAATGGGGAACGGAGTCTTATCAGACTCTTTCCAGCAGGCTGTCCAGCTCGAGGGAATTCAGGAAACGGCCTCCCTGAAGCCCCCTCCTCCTCCTGAGCTGTCCTCCGCTTTCCTGGTGACAATGCATTTATCCTCATGATGGTGATGATAAGCAGGGAGCAGCAGAACATCATGAACTTGAGCACCTGCTCCAGTGTGCACTGGAGGGTTCACTCGCAGCGGTTCAGGAATCAGAAGTGTTGTTTCATCAGACCAATGGTCTGATCCACGGAGTCCCTGGCGGGTGCATTGTTCTCGCTACACATCAGTTGCTTTCACCTGTTCGTTTGGCGGTGGGGAGTGTTACGGAAGTGGGAGATATGAGCGTTGTATCGGTGGGCCAGCCTTACACTTCGAGAAACCACCCCCTGTTTTACAGTGAAGGTCGGTAGACGGTGGAATGGCTGACTGCTCCAGAATAAAGGCATTGTGACTGCTGTCAGTAGAGTGGACAGTCACCACCAATATGAAACACTGTGCATGGTCGCACAGCAACTGTACATTGTGGCATCTCAACACCATCCTCTCAGGTGCAACTAGCAAGTGACGACAACGTCCGTTAAAGTTTTTTTTTCAAAATCATTTCTGGAGCCAGAATACATTCAGTTGCTGTATCTCTGCCCATTACCATGGGGACCCAGCAGAGCCACGTACACCTTCGGGAAACCTGGTAATCTGGGAAGACTAAGCAACTTCTAATTCTGCTTTACCCTCCTGAGGGAGAAAACGATGTATTCACCCCACCAGGCATAAATGGTCCCCGTCACTGAGTGGATGCATCGATGGAATGCATTTTTGGAGGTGATGGATATTTCACACGCTGCTGCCTGTAATGTTTCGGATCCGTTGAAGTTCAAAGAGGCTTTGACAGTAGCGGCCGCTGACAACACAGTCCTTACCCTGTTGTGAGGCTGCAGTTCGCGTTGAAAGAGCTGACATAGTCCCGTGAAAACCTCTTTGATAAATTAGAGTGACCTCACACTCTGCTCTCTGTTCAGGCGTATGTTGGTAAAGTGTTCTTATAAAAACCGGGGTGGCTACTGCATGCCCCTTCCTCCTCTCTTTTTCCAGGGTTTCGTCTCTCCGCAGCCTCTGCTCCATTTCTTGGTCATCTTACAGACCCAATAGAACTCTAACTGCACTCTGCCAAACTGGCCGAGTGATCAGTCATCATTTCCTCGGTTCCCCCAGAATGTGTGCAGCAGCTCGAAACACTACCTCCATGGTACGATCCTCAGCACCTCCCCAATTTTTCCTATCACAGAATCGAATAAATAAGGGAAATTTAAAAACTTTCGGGGTCATGGAAAGTCGACGGTAGAATGAGAATAATTGGAGCAGGAGAATGACGTCATTCAAACACAAGAATAAGAAAATCACTTTGAATCTGCTGTCAGAGCAGGAACTGCTGTGGACCAGTGGCCACAGGGATGATGGGTGAACGGGTTTTGGTGTGAGATAAATAGTAACAGTGAGGTTTGGATGAGCTGACGTTTATGATGCTTTTAACCAGGAACTGTGTGGTCAGTGAAATTTTGCAATAGCCGAGCATGGAATTAACAAATGTGCAGGTGTGTAATTATGCAGACGGTGGCCTGAGGCAGAATTTCTGATGGTTCATCTGATGGCAGTGGCCAGGATTGGGGATGGAGAGAGTATGGACCAGACAGCAGCTCAGGGTTATATGGAGCAATGAGAATGTGAACAGCCTCAAATATCAGCTAGAGAGTGAAGTGGGGACGTTTGAAAGTAAGTTAAGTTAGTGACTGGAACTGAAGAGAATAGCTTCGAACTTTACAAACATTAAATGACAAGATCAGTGATATAGTTAAACATGATTTAGAGAATTAATAACTGAATAGACAGTCTTACCAGGGACACCAACAATTGCTAGGGTAGCAAAGTAACGTGCTTGAATAAGCAAAAGTGCGTAGTTGATCCGCCATTCAAAAACTATCCCATCTTGTGAAAGCGCCAAAATGCCCACAGATAAACTCCTGAACATTCATGGAACTTTGCAATCTACTGTTCTCGGGCTCTGGTCTATTGCTGTAACATTCCAATCTATTGTTCTCAGATTTGGATCCATTGTTGGAACATTCCATTCACCTCTACTCAGTGTCGGATTTCTCCTCACTCTCTCTCTCTGGGGCCGCTGTACCCTGCTATTATCGAAGGTGATGCTCCCGCTGCGACTATGCGGTACCTAATAGAATGGAGTCCCTTATTAACAGAGGAGGACAAACATCCATTGTTACAATAGGAGTCCGTGGATGGACTTTCATTACAGTCACTGAAAAAACAGGCTCCGTTAACACCTTCCAATCCAAAAATAAATATTTTAGCAATAAAGGAGAACGTTAACACCGTCTGGCTGGAATATATGACGGTCACAGAGGAGAAGAATGGTGGAAATTGCGCTAGCTGATTCCACAATCTTTCAATCCTCATTGCATATTGGAATGGTTTCAGACGATTCAAGGTTTCCAAATGTTCCACCCGGTTACTTCAAGAAGAAATGAATAATCTCTATTACGGCAGATATATCATAATAATGTCAGTGAATCATTGCGGAAACTTTCAAAATCCTTAATCTTGGTTAATAAATTTATGCCTTAGATAATCCATGTGTTTATTAATGACCAGCAACAGATATTTGTTATTGGAAAACATGCCAAAATAATATCATGCAACCCTTTGATGATGAATAGAGAGCGTTCATGAGGGAATGATTCTGAGGTCATTGATTTGGACCTTCAAAAGTGGATGTTTGAGTGTCATTTAGGGACGTTGTTACATAAAATGTTCCAATGAATTAAAGGGCCAGTAACAGTGTGGTTATGACAGTGGATAAAACAAAGGATACAGAGAGAAGATATGCATTCAGATTCTAAAGGAGCTTACAGTGATATTCCCCAGGTACCAATTTTAGGAGTAATGTTCTTTACGATGCACATAAATAAAATAATATTTTAGACAAATAACATGGTTTCAAGAAATAGGGGATCAATTTTAAAATTCGGATTTTTTGCCTCTTAGGACACCGCTGAAGAGGGTTATTTTTCCTGTGTAAGATCGTTGTGCGACATTGGAGCTCTCTGTGTCAGACAGCAGTACAGCCGGGATTACTGAACTAATTTTATACAGCGATCGGTAGGTTCGAGATAGGCAAAAAAATAAGCTTATCTGGGGTAAATGGGAATGTAGAAGACCAAACACAAAGAAACTATCCATGATCTTATTGAACAGTAGAACAGGTTCGAAGGGCAGAAACAACCTACTTGTCCATCAACGTGATATGCTCCTATTTACAGGTAAAAGGGAGCTGGAAAATTAAACAATGAGGAAGATAGTGAAAACCTTCAGGAAAATATACACAGATTGATGAACTTCAGGCACACAGGGAATAAAAAATTATTTCAACTACATGTGAAGGATATATTTGGTAGGAGAATGAGGAGATAAAACATAAACTGAATGGGACAATTTTAAACGAGGTCCAGGAACAGACCGAATGCACATGTACACTTCATTTCAGGTGCGGGGACACATTAATAAGTTTGGCAAAATAACAATAGGATGTTTGACTTTATAAATAAACGTACAGAGTATAAAAGCAAGCAGTTGAGTTAAACATTCATAAATCATGGTTAGTCCTCAGCTGAGGAATTGTGTCTATGTTTGGTCACTACTAATTAGAGAAATAAAATGTTAATTCATGAGATATGGCATTCGCTGGCCAGGCCAACAATTATTGCCCTTATCAGAATGCCCATGAGAAGTTGGTGGTGAGCAGCCTTCTTGAACAGTTGAGTCCATGTTGTGTCGGTACACCCACGGTGTTGTGGGGAAGGGAGTTCCATGATTTACCCAGCGACAACAAAGGAACGGGTTCATATTTCCAAGGCAACATGGTGAGGGGCGTGGAAGGGACACTACAGCTCCTGGCGTTTCCATGTGTTTGCTCCCTTTGTCCTTCTTGTAGAGTACAAAGGAGGTTTACTGGAATGGTGTCAGGGAAGAGGGGTGTTAGTGCCTTGAGGGAACTAGGTAATCTGACACTCTGCTGCTTAGGTAAATCAAGGTAGTTTGGAATGGTCATTTTTACAGATGTAATATCCTCGGCTGCGCATCTTTGCAGATCATTTGTTGGTTTGACTGTTGTGTGGTTAATCATCGCATAATCCATTCGGAATGCCAAGGAGAGAGGGCAGCCACAGTAAACATCAAGGGTCTGCATTACCCACGCCATGACAGGTACTGATGACTGCTGGACTGATCATCCCGCCTTATCTCCAAATTAACGTTGCATATCGGGAGAATAGGGTCATACTGTTTCCACTGGAACAGGGAACACATCATTTTTTCACTGCTTCTGTTGGACTATGGAATTAAAACTGCATTGGCTGCATTTTCAGACACATGACTAATGGAACAGAATGAGAAATACATACAATGTTGCAGTCCTGGGACAAAGTGCGTCATGAAAGAGAGGATGGTGTCAGAAAGAACTGCTGCACCAAGCTGGGTGCCTGACAACATCATTTGATTGGCTCCTGACGTGATTACAACGGCTTGTGTGACAGCAGTGCGACAGGAATCTACTGGTCTGCAAAGAGAAAGCATCTAACCTTTTTTTTTCCATATCTCTATAACCTGTTTTGCGGATATCCGTGTAAAAAAAAAAGGAAGACCATAGTTCGAGACATTGAAAAGCAAGTTATCATCCACTGAACTGAAGACTGGAAGTGTTGACGGGCCTCCTGCTGTTATCAACAAACTGCTGTTAGGAAGTTTGAAGTCATCGATCAAAAACAATTATTTGAATCTTGTACTCTGGATTGGGTGCTATTGGATTGTTTTATCGCTCCATTAAAATCATTGTTTTTCTTTGTGTATAATGTGTCTTGTGTGTGTTTGTGAGTCTGTGAGTGAGAGCGTGTGTGTGAGAGTTTTTGTGTGTCTATGTGTGTGTGCGTTTGAGTGCGTGCGCCTGTGGGTAGGGGTTTGAGAATTGGATAGAGTTTAAGACGTTTGTAGTTAATATTTAATTATTTTGACACTAGTTAAATGCAACATGTTCATTAAACAGTTATTTACTTATTAAATTTACAATCCTGGCGCCCGTATTCTGTTGACCTAAATTAAACAGTTCACTAGAATTCCGGCAATTTGGTAGTTTGGAAAAAAACACTTGCCACAGTTGCGGTGGCTCGGGGAAGAGTGTGGCTCGATTTTGCAGCACAATATCCCCTGTGAGCCTTTACGATAGCAACACAATTTACATAATTGGTGAAAGAAACGCAGGAAACATGAAGTGTTTTTTAATGCATATTTGTAGAATCTGCCTGAAGACCTGCTGTAAGCGGAATCACAAGTCAGATTCAAAAGGGAACTGGATAAACACTGTCAGAAGGGATTTTCAAAGCTCTGGACAAAGAGCAGGGAAAGAGAACATATAGAAAGGATATTCTAATGTCAGCAAAAACAGGTTGGACCAAATGAATGCAATCGAGTCTGTATGATTCACCAATTCTGTGACAACAGAATCCATTGAGCCTGTATCTCATGTGTGCTATAGACATTCAGCAATTTTTGAGTCAGAGATTAATCGTGATTTTTCACTGATAAAGGCGGAAGCAGAACAGCAAACACAAGGCGCTGGTGAGGCCATTTGTGTTGACAGTGTGTTCGGAGGGGAATAAAGATCACTCTGATGACAGGCTGCACCTGCTATCATTCAGTAAATTGCAAACTTACTGATCTCATTATTGTATACTGTCTGTTTGTTCTCAGGATACGGGTGCTGCTGGCAAAATCTCTTTTGCTTGACGGTAACCGAGGTCTCAGCTGACTGCTCCTGCTGAATGAGACGATACAATGATACGATCTGGAAGAAGAGCAGGGAGCTCACAACAGTTTCCTGGTCAATATTTATCCCCCCACCAACATCGCAACAAAACAGATCTAAAGTTCGTGGGGTCTTGCAGTTTTTAAAGTAGCTGCCTCGTCTCCTACCTTAAAACACTGACTATACTTGAAAATAAATTTTACTGAACATCGAAGCGTCTGTCCGACTTTCCAATGCGCTTCCCATTTGATATTCAAAGGACTGTGACTGATAAACAAAGATGGTTTCGACACTTGTATTTGATCTATCGAGTGACAAAGACCATGCCTGCGGATCCCCTAGATGGCCAGAATCCACACTGGGTGTCTGGAAGGGTGTCTTCACTGACGGTTGAGACGCCTTAAAGGAGGATTCACGTGAGAAATTTCTCCAGTTTACTGAAAGGATATGTCTCTATAGTTCACAACGATTGACTTTTCACCGTTTTTATAAGTGAAAAAATGATGGTATTGCTGAATTCCAGAGGCAAGACATCTTCTTCCATGAATTATGCAAAAACTCTGAGGCTTTCAGAAAGACAAACAACGCTATTGTAGTCAACACCTTTCTTAACATCAATGACACTTTTTAAGCCTCAGAATGTCACTGGGTGCTGAGAATTTCCAGCAGCGAAGTCTCCACAGAATGCCCCAAGTAAAGTTTGAAGACAACTGAGTAAACTACCTTCTTCATTGAAAACAATTACTCCAATATCACAGCATTGACCATGTACAATCAGCTCCATGGTCTGGACACCGCAAGCAAGTTTGAAGCAGATCCTCTTTTCCCAACTTGGTGATGACACCCCGATCTCAATGTGGACAGAAAAAAAAATGGCTAAATGACACTCCGACTGCCACATTGAAAAGGGAGCAAATTAACCTCGTTGTACGGGAGGAAGTTGCCGATAATCATGCCATGTGGCAGTATCTCTTTCAACAAGCTGCAAGAGTGAACACATAAACTCTGTTGTGGGGAAGTGATAATATGGGAATTTTGAAAAACGGGACCCTGACTCGAGAAATCGCCTTCATACGGGAAATTACTGTCCTCGCTGCATGAAAATTTGTGGCTCCAGGGTTGTTCTGCTGAGACACCTATCGGCACACAAATCATGAAGCCTGGCAGCAGTCATCCTTTTTCAGATGAACTGATGATGATGATGATTACGATAAACATATGCTTATAACATTGCATTCTGTGAAACAAAAATTAAAGTGGTTCAAATGTGGACTTCACTGTCATCCTGGGTAAACCAATTTTTTTGACTTCAATTTGAGGACACCGCCCATCGTGCTCTGCGACCCTAAAAGCTTGCAGAATGGATTAGATTACGAACATATCAAATAACTCGACCTGGGCATCTATGAGGCGCTGTTTGCCGTCAGCAGCAGCAGAATTATTTATAACAGCAATCTGTAATCAAATGGCCTGGCATTTCCTTCACTGTAACATTATCATTGGCAGAATTTTCAGTTTGCTAGTCGGGCGGGCCCGACAGACTCGGCGGTGGGCGGCCGGCCGATTGCCGGTGAAGAAACGGGAAGCGCCGCCATTTTCCGCGGGCGGGCCTCAGGCTGGCGGTTCCAATGGGGAACCGACAGTCTGTATAAAGAGTGGCCAGGCAGCCTGCTTCAGGCAGTGCACCATGGCCACTCGTGGAAGGAGAGAGGGAGGGAGGGATAGAGGGAGGGAGTGGCGAATACAGAGCAGAGCAGCAGGAGGAGGAGGAACGGGGCAGGCTGCAGGAGCGGCCACCGGAGGGGCCACTGTGCCCCCCGATTTTCCGATGCATGCCTTGCTGTCCTCCTGCAGGAGGTGCGCATTCGTCGGCAACTTCTGTACACGGAGGATGGGAGTAGGAGGACCCCCATGTCACCAGCTGGATGCGGGAGGAGGTGGGTGACGCTGTTAACGCCCATGATGATATGTGGCGCACTTGCACACAGCGCAGGACAAGATTCAATAATTTGCTGCGCTCTGGAAGGGTGAGTACCATTTCTTTCTTGGCCATTTGATCCAGAAGGCAGCGTTAGCCTTTGAGCACTCCCAAAATGTCTTGCTGTCGTTACTGCAAAGGCATCTTTCGCACGCTGTGTGTGCAAATGGGTACTCATCATGTTTACACCGGCCTTAGTGTTTGAGGAGAAGAAGGGTTCTCCCCGCAGCATATGTTGGTCTTTGTGGCATCTGAGTTGTCTGGGCGCAACATGCAGGGGAGGCCGCACGACGCATACTCAGAACTCCAACACATGTAATGTTTACGGTAATGAGATGGCACAAGGGCTGCCTCAAGGTATTTTGGGCAAGTGACATCTGCTGGAATTGGCACCGCACGTGGTTGCGCCTCTTGCCATGGGTGCTAAAAGCCTAGTGTTATTCAAAGTAATGGATGCCGAATGTGTCCATGGTGGCTGTTGAGGGAGGGGCTTGGGACAAGCCATGCTATCTACTGGGCACTGATCACCAATAGCGTGGACAGTAGCCACTGGAGGCCATTGTTGGGCCACTGTAGTTGGGGGGCGGCGTGCGTGTGCATACAACATGAGTGAGCAGCCCAACTAAATCCTTTTCATTGTTTTGCAGGCAAAAAACTCACCACAATTCCAGGGAACGCCAGAGGACTGGAGTTTGGCACGCCATCCTGCAGCCTCTCAGGGCTTTACAAGAGCAGGTCATGGAGCTTCGCAGCAGTCAGCAGGCCAGGGCGGCCGGGGGCCGTTGGGCTTTAGTCCGGTGGATAGGTATTTGAGGCCCACTGTCCCATTCACTCTGTCTTAAAACCATCCAAACCACCGATGGTTGCTGCAATCGTTAATGCTGAAACAAAGCTCATTCACAGACTGAGACATTCTAAATTGTAGGTCATACGGAAGGGACCCTCGTCCCCTTGAGGAATCGCGTCCCCACCACCTCCTAAAGTCACCTTCACCCATTTGTGACCATTGTCACGATGGTCTAACATGCCATTGGATCTCTGCTGCACAGGCAAAGACATATTTGATCTCAGGGGGTTTTGGACCTCCCACACCCTTTCAGCCTGTGTGCCCCAGATTACTTTGTCCAAAAGGTCCTCAGCACCTCCGCTGTGAACATCATTTGATGCCAAAGCATTACTCAACACTGCGCCAAGGGGTAATGTTGCCTTCAGCCCACCCGGTCTATGCCGTTCCTTAGGGAATGAAGGCCAATAATATGACCTCTCAATCTCCTGTGATCGACGACAAATGTTGCTACTGTTTGTGATGTTTCCTCGGCCCCTCAACTATCCAGGCCACAATGCATCCAGCTCAGGTACCTCTTCACTGTCCTCACTCCTATGGTTCGTAACATCCCATTTGGCATTCCTGAGGACATCTGGCCAGCCTGCCTTTGCGTTTCATTTTTGGGGCACGTCTTGACTATTTTTCTAACACCAATGTTCTTCACCTTAGGGATTTGGAGGGTGAGCAACTTATGAGGCTGGGGAGGGAAGGGATGAAATGTTGAAGTGAATGTACGTTTACTGATGCTCTTTGCTTGTTACTAATTTCAGCATCACCACCAGAGTGACCCGCACCTCGGCCCCTGGGCCCCCCGCGAATGTTTCAACTCAGTCAACTTATTTAAATTGCGTTGCAATATTTTAATTCCTTACTCTTTACATTCCCACCAACTTTTGTGTCCTGGAAACTTTATATTTGGTTCCCTAATGCAAAAAAGAAAGTATTTATTCCTACTCACTGTTTCCTGTCAGCTAACCATTTCTCAGCCCATTGCAATATATTACCATCAATCCGAAGTTTTTCAATTTTCACACAAAGCTCCTGCATGGGACTGATCTAGAAAACAAGGACGTGTAATAGGATTTCTTCTATTAATAAACCCTTGTCAGGTTTCCCATATATTGCAATTCAGGCTGTTGGCGATGTATACATGGTAATTGCAATCAGGTCCCAGCGTGACTGCAAGAGTATAAAGTCAACAATACGACATGACTTTGATATTTTCATGAACCAGTAGGAGCTTGTAATCATAGTTTTACACAATAACAGGAAGAATTTTGAATTAGGTTGTTATAGTTCAAAAGGGAATATGCGCAAATTGTAAAGAAAATGTGTCAGGAAATAATGTAAAAAAAAAAGTTTTGTTTAATTTACGGGGAAAAAAATAAAACAGAAGCTAATGTACAGAATATTCTAATCAGGCCCGGGAAGAGCGCATTAGTAATAAAATTGACTGAGACATTGGAAAGAACAAATGGACGAACTCATTGAAAGAAATGCTGAAGCCTATGTGATGGAGCAGCTGGTCAGACCTCCCAGAAAAAACAGGGTAGGGGGTTACAACTCCCAGGAGTCAAGTGCGCATCTGGCCAGATCGCCCAGAAGACGGGGGTAGCTGGTCAGATCCCCCAGAAGACAATGTGACAAAGGCCAGTCTTTAAGAATCAGTTGCTGTCAGCCTCAGAGGACATCCCAAGGCAAAATGCACTGTGCTGTACAATTACAGGAAAACTATAGATTCATAATTCGATAAGGATAGTTGCTGACCAGAACGGGGGGCTATTAACTCTGTGGGCAGTTATGTCAACATATTGTGAAATTGTCATAAATTTATGGTTACTGTGTGAATTCATTCACGTGTTTAGTTGTAATTCTGTTTGTTTTTTTTTTTCTCCATTATCATTTAGTGGACGTGTACATTATTTAAAGATACCACAATTAGTTTCAAGTTTCCTTCTATTGTTGGACAGCTGGACATTACAATCAGGAGTGCCATTGCAGTGACTTTATCAAAAACTTCCTGAACATCTATATGCACCACATCCATTTGTTCTCCCTTAGCTATTCTGTTTGTTGCGTCATCAAAGAAACTTCAATACGTTCGTCAAACATGATGTCCCTCATATGAATCCATATTGATTTTGTCGAATCATGTAGATATTTTCTAAGTGCCCTGTTGTCACATTCTTTATAATAGACACCAGCATTTTCCGTGCTACTGGTGTTCTGCTAACCGGTCTGCAATTCCCTTTTCTCTCTCTCCGTCCTCTTTAACTACAGTTGGGTTAGATTTGCCACTGGCCAATCTGCCGAGATTGTTCCCCAACCAATCTAATGAATTTTAGAGGATGACATCCAATACATGCTTTATTTCCGTCGACACATTTTTACTGACCTGGGATTTAGATTTTCAGAACCTGAGGATTTATCGTGTTTCATTTCCATTAATTTCTCCGACACTCAGTTTTAGTAATATTAATACCATTCGTGTTCTCCTTCTCACTAAGCCCTTTGTACTTCTGTGAAGTTATTTGTGTTTTCATCCGTGAAGCCAGAGCTTAAGTGTTTTATATAAATGTTTTGCCATTTCCTGGTTCTCTGTTATACATTTTCCCGTTTCTGATTATGTTAATCTAGACTTGTCTTCCCTAATCTTTGTCTTGTTACATACATATAATAATTATTACAGTCCGCTTTTATGATCATTGACAGTTTATTTCAATGCTCAATTTATTACCTCACATTCAATCTTTTTGTTCTCTTTAGCAGAATTCTAAACTGCTCCCAATCCTCAGGTTCACCACTTTTTCTAGCACCTTTATACGGCTCCTCTTTAGGTCTAATACATAAAGATAAATGTAGAGCGGGAGATATGACGCTGCAGATTGTGGTTGTAAATAATTCTGCTACTTCAGATGGTCCACAGCGCCCCACGGATGCCAGATTTCAGTTATCGATATTGTAGAATCCTATTCTATTCAGATGGTTGGTAGAGTCACACAAATCGGTGGGTGCTATCTTGTAGTTGAAGTCAAAAAAGTTGGTTTCCCAAGTTTGACACTGAAATTAATCATTGTTCAACCTTAAAGTCGGTTTGTGAAGGTTGACATGAAATTAATATTTGATCAATCCTTTTTTTTCTCAGAATATATTGGTATAATCATATCAGTATCTTTATCATCATCGTCATCTTCTGCTGGTCGATAAAAAGGATGACGTCTGCCAGGCTTCATGATTTCTGTCTCATAAGTTGCCACAGCAGACGAACCATTTATCCACAGGTCTTAATGCAGAGGGGGCAAGAATTTCTATAAGGAAGTGGATTTCAGTCGTGAGGAATCTATTCCCTCTACCTCTGTTTTTGTCCCTTCATCACATCAGAGATTATGTGGTAAGTATGTGACTGTGCTGGATGGGGCGATGCCATACGTCATGATGTTCGGCAACTTCCTCCAACACATCGATGTCAGTTTGCCCTTTTTCACTGTGGCCGCCTGTCGTCTTTCAGATCGGGTGTCATCCTCAAATTGTGAAAAAAAAATATTCTTCCGAGGCTGATTGTTTGACACGTGGATGAAATATACAGGACATTGGAGTTGATTTCACATGGTCAGGTTTGTGTTACTGGAAGAATTGCTTTCACTGAGGTTGAAGGAGATTTTTTCCCTTCTCCACCCACTTGACTTTGCGTATCCTGTGGAGACACCACTGGAGGATTTTCTGCAGCAGCCGGAGATGGCTTTGGTTGGTGACACAAATCTATCTGCCATGTAAATAGGAACGATCATAACAGGTAGGTCTTGCTGAAATTCTCTGAACTTTTAACAAACATTTGGGAAGTTCGGGTCCTACCTTCATACTCCTGCAATGCCATCAGTTTTTTTTTTATCTGTTACAGTAGTGTTATGAAGAAATTTGTGTAAACTATGGAGACACATTCCTTATGTCAACTGTGGGGAGGAGTTTCACACGGAAACTCCTGAACCGCCTCCTACCCGTCTGTGAAAACAACCCCCAGAGACCCAATATTGTTTCCAGCCATCAAGGGGAACCACAGACATGATTTCTGCTATTCGACTAATCCATAAAAAGTGTCTAGGCCATCATACAGTTTTTGTAGATCGTTCAAAGGCGTTTGAACCACCAAGCGAGGAGGCCGTTGGAAATTTCTTCAGTTACTTGGATATCCAGTAGCATTTGTTTTGAAGTGTAGCCAATGTTTTAATGCACGAGAGGAGGCAGCTGTTTTACAAACAGCGAGCTGACACAGACAGTTAATAGGTTTTCTTGTGATGTTCAAGGAGTAATATGTATTCACCAGGAAAGAGCGGAGAGCTCTCCTGCTCTTCTTGGAAATAATGCCATGTTATATTTTACATGAGCCCGAGAAGCCAGCTGAGCCGTCTGTAACAGGCAATCCAAATGACATCCTTGTCAGTGTCACCAATGACCAGAGAACAAATTGACAGGAAACATCAATGAGATGAATGAGTTTGGAGTTTACTTAATGACACCAGATGAGGTTTCTGTCTTTTGTAACATTATTCTCCACTAAACACACTGTCAGCACAACTTGACTCACCAGCCCCTTCTGTTTGCTGATCTGTTGTCATCGTTATTCGAGAACAAGTGAAATTATTCTCTGACTCAAAAAGTTTTGAAGAAATATAGTAAACATATGATACGGACTCAATTGAATCTTTAATCACATAATCAGAAAATTATCCTGCCTGAATGGATTCCGTTTTCACCCATCGTGTCTGTGCTGCCTCTGACAGAGCGATTCTATGCTGTCCCACTTCTCTTCTCTTCTCCCAAAGCTCTGCATATCGCTTCCCCGCCCCACCCCTGCCCGTATTTATCCAGTTGTCTTTTGAAACTCACTTTAGAATCAGCTTCCACCATGTTTTCAGATAGTGCATTCCTGGTTCTAACAGCTCTGTATAAAAAATGTTCTCTTTATGGCTCGTAGGGTTTTTCTTTTACTAATTACTGTAAATGTTGTTACTGTCCTTGTTCCAGTGGAAACAGTTTCTCCTCACTCTCTCTAAACTTCACCTTAATTTGGAGAATACTATTCAATCCCCCTTAGCATTTAATGATCTAAGGAGTATAATTTCAGATTCTCCAAACTCCCAATGGAACTGTCATCTCTCATCCCTGCCATTATTGCAGTAAACCCCCTCTGTAATCTTTCCAAGTCTCTCAAATACTTTCCAATATGCATTGACCAGAATTAGACACAATTCCTCAGCTCAACACTAACCAGCGAAGTATGAAACGTTAACATATCTCCTTCCCT
Source organism: Cetorhinus maximus (assembly GCF_964194155.1). Lineage (NCBI taxonomy): Eukaryota > Metazoa > Chordata > Chondrichthyes > Lamniformes > Cetorhinidae > Cetorhinus > Cetorhinus maximus. The sequence continues at coordinate 78,687,198 of NC_135900.1, read as the reverse complement.
TGTACTACCTGCCTCTATTTATAAACCCACAAAATTTCTGTGCCTTTTAATCAAACCTATCAACTTGTGCTTCCGGTTATAAATAATAATGTACAGGTATTCACTCTGTTCCTATACCCTGCTTAAATTTGTCACATTTAGTTTATATTCCCTCTCCTCATTTATCCTCCCAGATGTATCCTGCTCATATTGCTGGCATCAATGTCCATTCCCAAATCTTTCCATTTCACCAATGTCTGTATATCCTCCTGAAGGTTCCTACTATCCATCTCACTGTTTACATGGCCAGCTTCTTTTTATCAGCAAATATGAACATTTGACATAGGAGCATAAGTAGGCCATGTTGCCTCTTGAAACCACTCCACTATTCAAAAAGATCATCAATCATATGTTTTTTGGTTTCAAATCTATATATCCATTTACCCCCCATAATCTTTGAGTCCCTTGATTAACTTTAATATGCTTACCTCTGGCTTCAAAATATTTTGTTTCCCTTTCTGCCCTGCCTTCTTTGGGATAGCTTTCAAAAGGCGCACAACGTTGGGAGGACAATAAAATATCCTCATCTCTGTCATATAAAACCAACCCCTAATTTGATAAACTTTCCCTCTAGTACATCAAATTGTGTCAGTTTTATAGAATTCTATGTCTTCTATGTGTATGATAATGAGCTGTGCAATTAATATCGATTCCAGGGTAACATCACTTTCAACTGCCCTCCAGTTTGATTAACTGTCAACCACAACTCCTATCTGCTTTCGGCTTTTTCACTAATATCACATCCACACTTCCCCTTTAGTCTATGGGGCTCAATTTCTAGCACAACTCCTTTAAATGACATTTGAACACATGTATTTCATAGACATAACATCACGCTCACTTTATCATCAAATCTCTCCTCACTTAGACAAACACCCATATTTAGTTTATCAGGCATTGATTTCCTTTAACATTTCTGAGCTTCTGGTGAATGATGGACCTTTTTTTTCTTACAAAGAAACATGTGTTTCTGTCCATGATTATTGCCTCCAGAAATTTTTCCATCACCAAAGTTATTCTGCCTGTTCTATAAATCCAGTGATAATATCTCCCTCATTTTTAAATTGAGGGCGGAGACTTCACTTACAATCCTTCAATCCTCTGGCACCACTGCTACACCCAAAGGAAGTTAGAAACGTTTTGTTCAGTACCTTCGCTATTTTGCACCCTTCATTTCCTCAGCAACCCTCATAAATCTCAGCCAGGCCGGTGAATGTTCTAATTTATTGTGATATTAAAAGCATTGGATTGAAAGGGCTCATCAGAAACTGGTTGTTCGGTGAGTGTAATCAATCTCTGTCTCCTCGGATTCCAAATGCGCCACAGGAGGCTTTTTCTTATCTATTTATAAGGGACTACTTTCAATGTGTTTTCCCATAACGACAGCGGGATCATCAACTCCGACATAGATAGCAATCAGAGACCTCAGAGGGAGGCAGCGGTCAGGTCAGAATCTGAGAAGAATAGATTGGAAATTTGCAACAATGGATCATAATCTTCGAACATTAGATTGGAATGTTACAGCAATGGATTGGAAACTGAGAGGAATAGATTGGAATGTTTCAACAATGGATAGGAGGTTATCCGAGTTGCTTTGTATTCTTAATACGTATTATGATTGGTTGTCATTAGTTTTTCGCATCGATTTAACGCTTCAGGTTATTCAAACAAGTTATTATCCCTTCCTTGCTATTGATGTTGTTCCTGGAAAGCCTTTCTGTCAAGTTTTTTATTTATTGTGTGAACCATATTTAATTCCAGCTTCAGAACAAACCCTCTCCTGTGTCTTAATCCAGACTCCACTATTCCAATGCTATCATGCAGACACTTTCAGTTACCAATCTTCATAAGTCCCAGCTTCTTTCCAACGACCCGAACTCACATGAAATCCCGCCCTGCCATCATCCGTGTGTTCATTGATTTACATCGTTCCCTTCACTGTTAACACCTCCATTTCAGTATTCTCATTGTTATGATGTGATTCCCCCCACGGCCTCACTCCTCCGATTAAACCCAATCCCTCTGTCATTTCCCCACATTCAAACAAATATAGCTCACATTTATTTTACCATTTCCCATTTTAAAGTGAAAATCTTCACTCTAATCTCGCCCTGGCCTTGACTATAGAATTTGTGGAAGGTTAGATTCACCAGTGTCGGAGCTACGGTCCTCAAATTATAGAAATGTACAGTTCGCGTGAGCATTCACTTCCCAGCATTTCTCATCTGGTGCGCCCATCCGGTGAGACAGGAGGTTTCATAAGCTTTGATATATGTCTTTGTAACTTTGTGTGTGCCTGTCTTCTGAACACCTGTGTTAGTCAGTCTAAGCTGAACATGTGTTCATCAGCTCGAGGAACACGCTCTCGTGGTTGTTTGAAAATGGAACAAGCATCTAACTTGCAGCTGAGGGGCTTTGACTGACTTCGGGCATTGGAAACTTCGTGGATGCTCTGTGTGTGGCTGTCTGGAAGTGGTCTTATGAGTGCTGCGCCCATTCAAGGAGGGCAGATGGTTTGCTGACAAAACTCTGGACAAGGTATGAGAGATGTAGGGAAAGAACATTTGCGCCGGTAACACGGTGAACAATGGATCAGAGGCCGCAGCAGGGGAAGGATGTAAAGAGGGAGGACGAGAGGTGCCCTGCCCTTTTCGCCACAGGTTTTCCAAGAATACTTTACAATCCTAAGCCTTAAAAGGGAGCAGAGCGTGAGGCTCTGTTTTTTTCGAGGATTTGTTCAATGATCTGTGTCACCTCCTTAAATAGGACCAGGAGCCTCGCACCAGGGTCAGGACGGTGATATCAGTGGCCGTTAATTTCACAATTTCATTTAACTTCTTTGGATGCAATACTTTGCAGACAGCAGCGGGTGATATACCCCTCATCTCCCAGTATGCTATCAATCATTCCATTCACGAGTTGATGGAGACCATCTATGCCAGGTGATGTGAATGTATCGTTTCATCACTCACAGGGAGGATAACAGGATTACCGATGGTGTATGTTGCCCTGCAGAATCCCCACGTCAACGGGGAAAGGTAGAGGATTTCAAGGGGCTCGCAAACCAAGAGTGTATTTATTTATTGTTCTATCTATTTATCTATGTGTCTGTCTGTTTATCTATCTATCTATCTATCTATCTATCTATCTATCTATCTATCTATCTATCTATCTATCTATCTATCTATCTATCTATCTATCTATCTATCTATCTATCTATCTATCTATCTATCTATCTATCTATCTATCTATCTATCTATCTATCTATCTATCTATCTATCTATCTATCTATCTATCTATCTATCTATCTATCTATCTATCTATCTATCTATCTATCTATCTATCTATCTATCTATCTATCTATCTGTCTATCTAACCATCTATTTGTGTTTATTATTTTGTGTTAATTTACTCTTTAGCCAGCAATGCAAATCCGCCGCCCTTTCTTTTCTTCCTGCCCTTCCTATATACTGAATGCCCTTGGATTTTCAGTTCCCTTCCCTGGCTACCCTGCAGTCTGGCTCCGTCATCCATGCTATATCATTGCTGTTTAAATCTATTTCCTCGGTAAATTCATTCACGATATCACGACTGCTCCTCGTGCTAAGGTGCATTGACTTAAGGCTTCTCTTTTTAACATTACTTGTCCCGTTCCCACGATTTTTAATTGAGGCCCTGTTTGATCCTTGCCCTTGATTTCTCTGCCTATCACTTTTGTCCTTCCCTTTTCTGTATTTTGTTCTTGTCCTTGATTCCCGCTCCTCTAAATCCTTGCCTTGGTTCCAATCCCCTGCTATTCACCACGAATCCAGTTGTTATTAAGTTGGATTGCTATAATGAACAGAACAATAAACAGGCTGAATAAATATCGTTTGCTCTGCCCATTCAGCACAACAAGTTTATAATTAATGAGCAGTGCAATAAGCAGGTTAATGAAAAAAATACATTCAGACCAATCAGCACAAGTGATGTGCAACTAATGAACAGTGCAATTAGCAGGTTATATATTTTTTATATTCCGAGCTCTGGCAAGAATATTTATTCTGTACAGTAAAACACCACACATGAAAGTATGAACAGGTATTGATCTTATTGCATATACAATAACGGCTTCATTCAATAATCACAGTTAATTTGTTCATGTTTCTCGCCCAATCGGTGAGATGCACATTCCATTATTTACTGTCCCTTACTTACATTTTCCTTGTTCTCAATGTTTAGCCCCAGAAACGCAATAAACACTTAAATATTGTTCTGTCGTATTAACACAGGGAATGTTTTACCATTGTTCAGTACTACAGTCACAAAGGGTTTCTAGATTTTCTTTGGCTTCAGTAATTATAGAAAATATAGAATTTGTTAGAATAATGACAACTTTAAAGGTGAGGACATTATGTGTCCAATATATAAAGTAGATATCGACCCTTTGCTTGGTACATAAAATATTTAGCGATTGTCCAGGGTAACAGTCAGAAACATTTATCTGTATTGTCCATTCACTCAAATACCATATATTAAATTTAAATTGTCTCCAGAATTAACAGTGCTATTTAATTATCGAACAGCGAAATGAGCACTGTGTGTAAATGAATAATATTCAGTCATGTAAACATGAGCAAGATCGTCTTTTCAGCCCTGCAGGCATAGTATGCAATTATTTTGAGTTAAATGCACACAATGATTATCAAATTGTAGTTCTGGACAATAACTACAGAACATGTTTTTTTTTCCCATTCGAGGAGGAAGTACCACATCATTGTTTAGGGGAATCATCATTTTCTTATTCCAATCGAATTCAGTTCCAATAATTTCAGTGAATATATAAGGTATATTAGTCTAAGTGAAACATTATTGTTTATCAAATAATAAAAGTTACTGTTCACTTTTTAAAAAAAAATTGGGCCATGTGTCTAATACTCTGAGGTAAATGATGACACTGATAACCAAATCAACTGTAAACGCTACAATAACTACAGTAAATATCAAGTTGTTCTTCAGCCCCATAATCACAGTAAACACCTCATTATTATTCAGGCACATATTAACAAAATAAAAACAATCCTCTTTCCATGACATATTAATTATTTCTCCTTATGTTGTCAGTGAATATGATTTTCTTTATATTTCAATACAGACATTAAATACCAATGTATTCCTCAGTAATGCCACTGGACTTGATATTATTTATTGTAAAGATTGGACACCGCAAGAATCAGTTAATTAAAATCAAACTTGTGCTAACAAGTTATTTCCTCCGATTCTTTTGCTGGCAAACAATTGGCTGTTTACACTACTGATTGGACTAAAAATCGATTGGATTTTTAATGTTCTTATTAATCGACTTAAAACAATTACAATATTCATTTGGAAGAATTCTTTAAAATCATTTGTGTTTAAAGGTTTTCTTTTTAAGTGGGAACTTATTCCTCACTGCATCAATCGGTGTCTAAGGGCTAATGCTCCATGGGATCATGCTGACGTGTAATGTAGCCGAGTTGCTGAGAACAGTCGTGGGAGAAAGCAAGTGATGGCCAATGGTTGGAACTTCAGAATGCATGTCCGCTTTCAGACCGTCAATTCTTACCACTGTCAGGATGTTGGAGTCATGCAGAACCAAAGCTGCAGCGGCTCTGAAACTCAGCCATTGATCAATTTATGGGGAGTTGGGGTCTGCTGGGATCCCCCAGCCCGAAGCACAACCGGCAACCAAAAATTGGCTGCTTCACGTCTCAGTGTGGGTTTGGTAATGGCAATGTGACACCTCCAGTTTACGTATATTTGAATGTTGTTATATTTAAATGTACATTTTTGATTCATTTTTTCTATTCGTGAATAGGTATTGGTGAGATTAGAAAAAAATACAATGCTTGAAGCCGGGAGAATGGGTAGATCAACAACTCACAACCCTCACGATTGCGAAAAGAGATTGGGTGTATTCTGAAATCCCTTTGAGTTGGGAAGAATTTGTGCACGATGGGAAACAATCCAAATTCGGATGCTGGAGAAATCGAAGCCTGAATGTCAATGGGAGTAACCTTGTTCGATCGATTTTTAGATTATGACAGTTCGTAATTTTTCGCACGCTCATCACCACAAAAATTAAATTGTTTACTCTGTGCCTCACCTTAACCAAGAGGAAAAAGTTTCTCCTGGAATTTATCAGAGGTCATTCGATATCCTCAGTCGCTGAAACCTTTTAAATGAATCATGATTAAACTGTAATATTCATGCTAATGTGAAGTCACTGGGATAACATAAAGGATAAAGGTCACTGAGGAATTATTGGGCTGGATTTTACAGGAATCTCTGTTCCACCCTATCTTAGAAATCATTGGGGGAGCGAGCACACGACGCTGCTGCCTGCTCCCACTGGGAACAACGGTAATTGTTGTAAGTTAAGACTTCCAGCACTTTCTTGTAGAAATATCTAGCGTGAGGAATCTGCCGGAGAAGTTGGATTGGACCCCACACTGCTGAGTGTAAAATAGAAGCCGGGCTGGAATGAGGCCTGAGTGGGAATATATTTGCCACCTGAGGTGCTGAATAGACCCAAGGGCGAGAAGGCCAAGCAGCAAATTTCTCCCTTCATCGCCTCCATAAAGTTCGGGCAGGTCGGCGTGGCTGAATGAAGTCACCTACCTGGGTTTGGCCACATCCCTAAGCTCCATCATCTAACCCGCTCTAGGTAGATGGTAAAATGCAACCCATTGCTATTGATTATTAAACATATAACTTTGTAAACACAGAAACCAGGTATATTTCAACATCTCCAAATTTTAAATTCTGTTGGAACATGTCATGTTTGGAAACATTCATTACTGAGGATATCTACAGAGAGCACTGTGAAAATGTGCAGTAAGAGGTTTATATGCCATAATAGAGAGAAATGCGCAATGTTACTAAGGTGTTTGTTCTAACTCCTAAAAAACAACAACATGTGAATGAATGGAAGTGAGATCGACAAGTACATACATTTGTATTGACATATCAAAAAATTTGAATATAATTGGCAGCAAGTGGATAATGCTTATTAACGTTATCCAGAAACAGTCACAATCACTCCCCCAGGGACCGACGTTTCACTGATCTGCTAAATTTATATTCAGTTTACGCGTGCATGCTCTACATGTTCATATGTTTATTATTTATTTCTGTCTGTACATAAACACAGGATTGTTTTTTCTTTGAATACTATTACATAAACACTTCTTTATGTGTTTGAGTTTAAAGAAGCACCTGTTTTGTCATTTTCAGCATTCGTGCGAAATAAACAATTGTTATTTATTTGTGTGTATGTGTGCATAGCCATTTGTTTTGTCCTTCTGTGTATAAGTGTAGATAAGCATTGGTTTATTATTTGTGTTTTCACAGCAGTGAAGTTTACGGGAAAGGTCAGTTTAAAAATAAACATTTGTGTAGCTCAATCAGGGAGACAAGGCTCCCTTGAGCTCGTTTTCCTTCTAGACATTCTTGCCTCCAGCTCTGACCATCAGCGCTGCATCAGGACAATGATCACAGACACAATTTCATGTTCATGACTCTGCTATGGGCGACATATATACATATATATATATATATATATATATATATAAAACGCCAGACAAATTATGTTATTATTTCAAAAATGTGCTTCCAATCTTTATTTTAACCTCACATCCTATTCTTTCTTCCGCACATTTCCCTCCCCGCACCGCACGCAACATCCACTTGGGCCTTCTGTCACTTGGTAATCCTGCTTTCTACTCATAATATCACTATTAGCACCTCCTATTGACAGTGCGAATACCATCAACACCCCTTCAATATTTTGTTTATACATATTTTGTAATTTCTTCTTTGCCTCCACCAATCACTGGACTTTGATCAAGCTTCACCTCACCCATTCCCCTTAAACAGTATGCATTGTAGCATATTTCTACTTCTCTTCAGTTCTCTTGAAGAGTCATACGGACTCGAATCTTTAATTATCTCTTCCTCTCCACAGAAGCTGTCAGACCTGCTGAAGTTTTTCCAGCCATTTTTGTTTTTGCTTCAGATTTGCAGCACCCACATTATTTTGCTTCTAACCAAGAGGGAATGCTGTCCAAGTCTTGATGTATATGAGCAGAGACTGTTTATGTACCCAAAGAGTTACGAATTATAAAGAATATTGTGCATCATCAACAGAAAAGATAACTTCAAAACATAAGGTTGGCCTATGATGAAAGAACTGAAGATTGTTGAAGCTAGGATATTGCTCTGAGGGACACACGGTGTGATAACCGCGAATGACATGGTTGACTTGCAGCAATTACACCCACCTTCAATTCTGCTAGTTGTAACTGCATCGAGTAGAGGTTTCCAGCATCACCACCCCGCACCCCCCCGCACCATTTCACATTGACAGCAGATTTCATTGGACAGCATGTGTCATAATCTGCCAAAAGTTGTCTTTCATTTAACCATTTGTAATCGGTTCTCCTTTCCATCATTGGTCTATGGCTGAATTGAGCTCAGCCATGTAGTCGCTCGGGTGGGACACAGACCGTGAGTCTGTGATACAGTATTACTGAGTTAGTGCCTCTCGGATAGCACCGTTCATGACCCCTTCCAACACGTTCCTGATCATCAACAGCAAGGAGAGGGAGTGGTGATAATCTGGCTTGGATTGGTCCTGTGTTTTTGTGGATGCGACATAGCTGGACATTAATTTCAAATTATATTGATTCAAATTTTCCAGCTGAAAGGGAAGAAAAAAACTTGGTTTGGGCGGGGCACGGCTAGATCTGGAGCACACATTACCAGTACGACTGCTAGAATACCCTCATGGTCCACAGCCTTTACAGTATCCATTTCCTTTGGACATTTCTCGTTATCGCATGGAATGACTGGAATTGGCTGAAGATTGACATCTGTACTGTAGTGGACCTTCAGCGTAGGCGAAGCTGGATCGCCTACTTGTCACTTCAGGATGAATATTGTACCGAATGATCCAACCTTATATTTTGCACTGATGTGCTGGGGTCCTCCACCGTTGAGGGTGAGGGTATTTGTGGAGCCTCTTGCTCCGGGTTGTTGTGTAGTCCACCAATTCCGACAGAATGTGACAGTTCTGCAGAGTTCAGATCATATTGAAAAGACGTGCAATCGCTTAGCTCTGTTCATCGAATACGGCTAATGCAGTTTGGCACACAAGTAGCCCTGTGTTGTCGCTTCACCTTGTTTGCAGCTCATTATTTCCTATACCTGGTGCAACACCATGCATTCCCTCTCACACAGGTTTGATGATAATAGAAAACATAAAACATAGAACGCATAAAAAATAAGTGCAAGATTCGGGCATTTGGTCCTCCGAGCATGATGTGCCAGTCACTATGATCACGGCTGCTCCTCTATCCAAACGCCATATTCCTCTAATCTCCCCATATCCCGTGACGCCTTTACAGTCTAGAAAACTACATATTCAATTAATAAACACAATATTTTTATTTTTTGCCTCCACAGTCTTTTGTGGCAGAAACTGCCACAGATTAAGTACCCTCTGAATTAATAAGTTCTCCTCCTCTCAGCACTATATGGAGAACAGATATTCTGATACCGTGGCCAGGTTTTCAGGGCGCCCCAAACTGAGGAAACATCATCCCTGCATTAAGTCTGTCTGGCCCTCTCAGAATTCTATACATTTCAATGGGATTCCAACTCATTTTCCTGAACTCTAGTGAATAAAGGTCTAGTCAGCCCTATCTTCCTACATTCGAAAATCCTGCATTCCCAGTAAACATTCTGGTGAACCTCCACTGCTCTGTTCGTTGGAAAATATATCATTTCTTAATAAGACGTCCATAGCTTCACACAAGGCCTCCCTGATGTGGCTCACCAAGGCCCTGTACAGCTGCAGTAAGACACCAATGCTCTAGTACTAAAGTCCTTTTTGTAATGAGGCAAACAGAGCATTTGCGATCTAAACTGCTTGCTGCATCTGCATGCTTGCTTTCAGTGATTATTTTATAAGGACAGCCAGGCCACTTTCTACATCAACATTCAGCAATCTATCACCATTTAAACGATATCCAGCCATCTGTGTTTCCTACCAAAGTGGTTACATTAACGCTAATCAACGCTATACTGTATCTGTCATTCATTTTCCCACTCACAACTTTTCGAAATCACGTTGAAACATTTTAACATCCTCCTCACCGCTTCCATTGCGCTGTAGTTTCCTGTTGGCAGCAAACTTGGAAAACTTGTAATTGGCCACCTCATCCAAAACGTTGATATACATATATAAATATTATGAATAGCTGGGACACACGCACTGAACCCTGCGCTACCCCACTATTCAACATCTGCATTCCAAAAAAGACGTGTTTTTTTCTTTCCTCTGCTTTCTCTTTGCTATTCAATTCTCTATCATGACAATACTTTATCTTCAATCCCAAGTTCTTCATGTTTTAAGCACAATTCTGTTATATGGGACTGTCAAGAAAATAAGTAATTGCATTATTTTTTATTCTGGTACTGACCTTTGTCATAGTTCATATGTACTGGAATTCAAGCTGTTGTGGGTGTCAATATGGTAAACGAGCTAGAATGATTGCAAAACTCTAAAGCCTACAGAAAGAAGCGGTTTTTAAATGTTAATGAATGAAAACAAGTTTGAATCATACTGTTACAGAAAGCAATACAAGGAACGATTTTGAATTAAGGTTTTTTAGTCCAAAGGATGATATATGCAGTTTGTCAAGTATGTAGAAGGAAATAAATTTAAAGGTAAGGAAGTTTAAATTGAAAAAAACTGAGAGCCCAATTGAAGAATAATGCAATCAGGTCGGAGAAGAAAACTAAATAGACTGGTTGAGGGAATGGAGAGCTCAAAGGGAAGGAACGCATTTAAGGATGTACTGAAGACGATGTGAGAGGGTAGCTGGTCAAATCTCCGAGAAGACATTGGGTAGCTGGCCACGACTCACACGAGATAATGTGAAAAAGGGCATCGTGAAAGAGCCTGTTGCTCTCAGCCTCAGCGGACACATCGGGGAAAAATACACTGTGTGGTAAAATTGCTGAAATTCTATAGATTTTAAATTATATAGGGATAGTTTCTGAACAGAAAGGAGGCAATTGATCTGAGGGTAGTCAAGTAAAAATCTGGTAGAACTGTTATAAAAAAGTGCTTACATTTTGAAGCCACTCTTTGTTAAAGTCCATGTATTTATTTTTATTCATTGAATAGGTGTGTGCTTTAATATAAAATTATCAAAAATAGTTTGGGCTCTGTTTCAAGTTTCCCTCTAGGCTTGGGTAGCTCTGCATTACCATCAACCGTGCCATATCAGTGACTTGATCAAAACATTTCTTAACATCCATCTGCACCCGTCCATTGGTCCGGCCTTATCTATCCTGCTAGTTACCTCCTCAAAAAACTTGATTTGTCAGACATGATTTATTTTCATAAATCTTTTTGTATTTTTCGAATCCATTTGATATTTTCTACGTATCCTGTTGTCACATCATTTATAATAGACTCCAACATTTCCCCGACTGCAGATGTTAGAATAACCGGTCAGTAATTATGTGCTTTTTCCCTTCCACCTTTTTACATATAGCTGGGTTAAACTTACCGTTCTCCATTCGGTCGACGTTGCTCCAGAATCTGCAGAACTTTGGGATATGACATAAAACGCATCCAATATTTCCATTGCCACATATGTTAGTGCCTGGGCATCTAGATTATCAGGAACTGAGGATTTATCAGCTTTCAGCACAATTAACTTCCCCAGCGATATTGCTTTAAAATTAATATTTTCATTCAGTTCCTCCTACTCACTAGACCATTTGTTCCCCAGCTTTCTGGGAAGTTAATTGTGTTTTTTATTCTTGAATAAATAATTATAGTGCCCGTTTAATTGCTCTGCCAGTTCATTGTTCTCTGTTATAAATTTTCCCTTTTTGGACTGTAAGGACCTACATTATCCTTCACTAATCTTAGTTTTGTTGCATATGTACAGGAGTATTTAGATTCTGCTTTAATGTTCAAAGCATTTTTACTCAAATGCCCTATGTTTTCCCTCTTAATCAAACTGTTGCTCCTCCTCTGCTGAAGCCTAACCTGTTCTCAATATTCAGGTTTGCAACTTTTTCCTAGCAAAGTTATATGGCTCTGCTTTGGACTAGTACATAATGATAATGGAAGAGTGGGGGATGTGCCGGGCCATAAGGTTACAGATTGTGGTGGAAAACAATTCTGCTGCTACTGTTGGCCCACAGCGCCTCGTAGATGTTCATTTTTGATTTACTAAATGTACTAGGAGTGTATTCCATTTAGCTGGATGTTAGCACGATGAGTAGTATCCTCAATGTGAACTCAAGAAAGTTAGTTTGCGAAGGATGACATTGAAATCAACCTTTGTTCAATCCTTTAACTCACTTGATTTTTTTTTTAACAATCATCTCATTATTGTCTTTGTCGTCTTGATCATCATCATCATCTTCATCATCACCGTCATCATCATCAATATTTTCTGTTCCTCGAAACGGGAATGACGTATGCCAGTGTTCGTTATTTGTGTGTCCTGGGGTGGCTCAGCAGGCAATCCTGGATCCAAAGTTCTTCATGGAGAGAGGACAGGAAATCTCTGAGGAATGGAATTTCTCGAGTCAGGTTTCTGTTCTCACTCCTTCGCGCTGATGTCACTTCCCCACAGCAGAGTATTTGTGGTCAGTCCCTGAATGTTTTTCACCATGCTGTATGAGGCACTGCCACATGACATGATAATCGGTAACATCCTCCCATACACCTTTGTCAGTGTGTGCCCTTTTCACTGTGGACGCCGGAGTGCCCTTGAAACTTTCTCTGTCCTCCTTGAGATCGGGTGTCATCCCAAATTTGGGAAAGAAGAATCTGCTTAAGAATCTGATTGTTTGTCATGTGAATGTACATTCCAAACCATTGGAGCCGATTTCACATGGTCAGGGTTGTGGTACTGGAGGATATGTTTTCAGTGGGGATCGTGGAATTTGTTCACCTCTCTTCCCACATGACTTTGAGTGCCCTGTGGAGACATCGCTGCTGGAAATTCTTCTGCACTCGGAGTTGTCTTTGATAGGTAACGTAAGACTCACTGCCATTCAGAAAGGGGTAACAATAGCGCGAGTGGTTTTGCTCAAATATCTTGCGATTTTTACATTAACCTGGGAAGCAGTAGTCCCACCTCCTGATTTCAGAAATGTAATCGTTGTTTTACTGTTTAAGGAAGGTGATGAAACAATATGTGTCTACTATTGGGATATTCCTTCCTTCCATTGTACGGAACAGTTTCACATGATTCCTCCTGAACATGTCCGTACCCGTCAGGGAAGACATCCCACCGGAGAGGCAGTTTGGATTCTGACCATCCGGGCGAATGACATACATGATTTTTATAGCTCGACAAATCTCTCACAAACAGATAATCAGCTTTGTTTCGATGCTTTTGGAGGGATAAATATTGACCAGGACACTGGGAAGAGGTCCCTGCTATTCATAGAGCTGACGTCATGGTGTATTTTATATCTGGCCGAGCTGGCGGCTTTCACCATGCCTTCACGGAGTCTATTCTAATTTCCAACAGCTCTCAATCAATAAGGGTTTCTTTCTGTCTCCTCTTGTTTTGCAACCAATTAATTTCAATTGTGTTAATCTTCCTTGTTCCATTGCAAAGAGCATCTCCTTATTCTCTATAAGATCCACATTAATTTGGAGAACTATATTAAATTCTCCATTTCCTTGACAGATATAAGGAAAATAATTCCAGCTTCCCCAGTCTCCCCTAGGAACTGAAATACATCACCCTTGTCTCCAGTCCAGTAAAACATCTCTGCATTCTTTCCAAGGCCTTAATAAACTTCATAAACATGTACTGAACAAATGTGGACACAATTCCACAACTGAGGGCTGATCACTTAGGTATGCAACCTGAACATAACTTATTGCTTGGTGCTCTCTGCCTTCCTTTATAAACTCAAAGTTCCTCTGTGTATTTTTGCCATCATATACATTTGTCCTTCCGATAATAAGGAGGTGTTTACATGCATCGCCTATGTTCCATCACCCTGTTCAAAACTGTCCCATTTAGGTCATTTTGTCTCTCCCAATTCCTCCTCCCAAAGGTATCCTTTACACCTCCCTTATTTAAATTTCCAGTCCCAGTGTCTCTCCAGTTCTCCAATCTGTGTATATTCTCCTGACGTTTACTAATATATTCGTCACACTTTTCATTTGCGGCTTCCTGCTCTCTGAAAATACGAACTTATGACATAGTAGCACAAATAGGCCATTCAGCCTCTGTAGCCTGCTCCACTAGTCAATAAGATCATGGAGGACGTGTTCGTGTTTCGACTTCTACATTTCCATTAACCCATGATTACCTTTGATTCTCTTGATTAACAAGAATCCACCTATCTCTGCCCAAAAATATTCAGTAGTATCCGAGGAACAGAGTTAAAACTTCTCACAACACCGGGATAAGGAGAAATCTAGTCACCTCAGTCCTGAAACGGCAATGTCCAATTTCAAAACCGTTCCCTATAGTTCTTGAAATGGCTTCTTTTTAAAATGGGACCTTAAGTCCATTATTTGAATCCTAAAGAGCAGTGCAACTAATATGGACCCCTGGGTAGTATAATTTAAATTCCTCTCCACCTTCAATAATCATCAGACACAACTTCTCTCTGTGTCCTGCTTCACCGCTATTAGCACATCCTCACTGTCACTTTCCCTTTAATCAATGGGAATCAGTTTCCGTAATAATTCCATTAAATGTCACTTGACCACAGTTTACTTTTAGACAGAAAGTCACACTCAATTCCTTCATTAACACGCTACTAATTTAGACAAAATCCTGCATATAATTTATCAATTATGATTTGTCATTCACATATTTGAACTTCTGCTCATTCATAAAACGTTTTTCCTTGCAAATAATCATGTATTTCTCTCAATGATTACGGCTTTCAGAAATTTTCCCATCAAGGAATGTATTCTTCTTGTTCTATTTCTTTCATTTTATAATATTGGAGGCATTCACAACCCTCCAGTCTGTAAACACAGCTGCAATATCCAAATTGGATTGAAACGTCATGGTCAGTGCCTCCGCGGTATTCACCATCCCTTCCCTCAGTGATCCTCAAACATCCCATCCAGACATGGTAAATGTTCTACTTTATTGCGATAAAGAAAATATTCATATGAAAGCGGTTACCTGAATCTGTTTGTTCAGTGACTGTAATTAATCTCTGTCTCTATGGATCCTGAATCTGCCTGTGAAGTGTTTCCCCCTTCTATTAATAATGGACTCATTTTGATGTGGTATACTGTAGTGTCAGCGGGGTAAGCATCTCCGGCACTAACAGGGATCTGTGGCTGCAGAGAGTCGGGGAGGAGTGCTCAAAATCTGAGAACATTAGATTGGATCAGGATCTGGGAACAAACGATTGGAATGTAATAACAATGGGGCAGAACCTGAGAATTATAGATTGGAAAGTAACATCAATGGACAATAGATTTTCCTGGGAGTTTTACATCCTTTCTACGCATTTTGATTTTTTATATTTAGCTGATCGCATCTATTACGCGCTTCACGTTATTCAAGCAGGTTATTATCTATGCCTGGCCATTGTTGGTGTACCTGGTAAGTCTCTCTGTTCAGTTACTTATTTCAAAAAAACAAGTGTAACTTTATTACAGACCTTGTCACTTTCATTTTAGGAAGATGGAATCTATTCTCTTCACATTTATTCACAAAATCCACTGCTAAAACAGTGATTCCACAAACTTCAGTGGCCATTATCTGAGATGCAAACACACTGCTCACTTAATGAGCGATCCATTTAACCCTGAGCTGAGTACTGAACCCGTATTCTCTCCGTTCCTCATCCCGCCCCCTTCTACCTCCATAAATTCAACACCACCTCAACCCAACTACTGAAAGAACCCTCACCGGCCTTTCAATAAAGGCTCGGCCTTTTGAATGGACTGGCAACATCTCAATTTTAATAGTCTCGTTCTTATGAGATGATTCGCCACACGGCCTCGAACCCTGATTAGTCTCAATCCCGCTGTCACTTTCTCTTATTCCTGCGATTCCATAATCTTTAAGTTGTATACAATTACTTTTTTTAAGTGAATTTGGTTCAGACTATTGCCGCGATGTCAGTCTCTTCCCAGCGTCTGCCAATGGTGTTCCATGTTGGAAATGCAGTTTCAGCAGCTTTCATAGATGTCTTTGTAACTTGTTTTGTGCCTGTCCATTGAACGCCTGTGTTAGCCATTCTAACGTGAACATGTGTACTGCTTCAGGAGGAACAACCCCATCCACCCACTCCCCCACCCCACCACCCTCGCCCCCAAGCCCCCACCTCCCCCAGGCCCGCCCCCGCCTGGAGCTACGTAAAATGGCCAGCCATCCAACTTGCAGCTGAGAGACTTTGATTGACATCTGTAATTGGAAATTTAATGAAGGTACTCCGGAGGGTTTTCTGCGGTTGTTTGGTGAGATGCGTTATATATTCAGGGAGGAAATATGATTTCTTGACCCCACTCTGGGTGAAATATGGTGACTGCAGTAACAGTGCATACGCGTCTATATCATGGCCAATAAATGGAGCAGAGTCGCTAGAGAGGGGGAGCTCTGTAAGATGGAGGACGACGGTCGCTCTGCCCTACTAACCACGGCTTTTCAAAAAACAATTTACCACCCTACACTTACCGCAGGGGCAGGAGTTGAGGCAACTTTTCTTAAGCTAGGAGGTGGTCACAGATCTGTGCCACATCATGTTGGTGAATGTACACTACCTTGACCACAACCAAAATAGACTCATTTTGAAGCAGTTAGCCATTCCCAGCGTATTCGGACCTCTTTTACATCTGGAGGGTGGTTTCTTGGAGATCAAGGTTGGCACATCGATACATGGCAAGGAACGCCGATCTCCTCGCCATCCCCACCGCCAAACAAAGACGTGAAAATTAGACGAGTATAAAGGGATCAATGGAGTTTCTAGGAATATCGTGGATCAGGCCACCTGCGTCATGAAGCAACGCTTATGATTCCTGAACTGCTCGGATTGAACATTCCAGTACACGCTGGAGCAAGTGTTCAAGTTCATGGTGTTCTGCTGCATCATTGATATTGATCAAAAATTGAGACAATTGCAGTAAGGTATATTTCCGGTTGTGAAAGTTAGGATTGAGTTTACCTTTAAAGCTTAGGTTTGATTTGTGTTAATTAAATGGAAAGTTGAGTTTTAGTTTCACTGTAAAAGTTGTCTGAATTTGTAATGAGTTTTAAGTGAAGTTAAAGCAAAGAAGAACACATAATAAACTGTGATGTTGCTTTGCAGCAAGGGTTCAGAGATACAGCGCCCCTATCCCAGCATACACACACACACACATACACACACACCCACACACACACACAATTACACACACACACACAGACATATATAACCCAGCAGTTTGTTTGAGTTTAGTTTGTGCGCAGCTGCTAGGAGAGGCGGCAGGCAGGAGAGGGAAATTTGCAGACTGAGTATAGATCCCAAAAGAAGCAAGAGGCACCAAAAATGGTGAGACAGAATCTGGGCAAAGTCCGAAGTAAACCTTCTAGCCAAGGAAAGATCAGGGAACTGGAAAAGTCAAGTAAAAGATAAGGAGCGGAATGGAAGGCTCCAAGCTTCAAAGTTAAATATGCAATAGCTGCAGGAAACAGCTTTAAAGTGATATAAAGGCTTATGAGAAGTCAGGGGTCCCGAAGAGAAAACTGAACTTATGTACATCTTGGCAATTGACTTGCGAAGCAGTGGAACTGTTGTCAATTGAGTTGGTGAGAGTGCATGACTGGAAAACAGCTTGAATGCATTAGATCGCACATGAAAGAAAAACATCGGAATGAGAGTTTGAAGCTATGGAGGTGAACTCTTGCGGAAGCTGTCCGAGAGAAAGAATTAGTGTGGGAGACGATTCCAAAGAGAGTTATGGAGGACTGGAGCTTGGAGACCCTGGTGTGAAAGGCAAAGATCAGGAGGCTGGTTGGCTCACGGTGGGACAAGCGACTGTGAGAAGTTGAACAGAGGTCCACAGCATCCCTTTGGAGTTGTACATGTCACTTGATTTCAGTGTGGTGTTTCTGACCACAGGTGTCATCTTGGTTTATATGGACTGTGTACTTAGTGTAAACATTAGAGTATAGGATAGCTTTTGGAACCTGTGTTATCCTCGCTAATTTAAAATTATATTTTTTAGTGAAGTATGGTAATATAATTCATCTTGTCTTGTATTTTAAAACATGTTTTTTATCTAAAACTGCATTATCTGAATCCAGTGTCCCTGTTTATTAGAACAAAAATAAAAATACTTGGAAAAACTCAGCAGATCTGGCAGCATCTGCAGAGAGGAACACAATTAACGTTTCGAGGTCGTATGACTCTTCATCAGAACTAAGCAAAAATAGAAAAGAGATTAAATATAAGCTGCTTTAACCTCCCCCCCATTCTCTCTCTATCTACCCTCTGTCCCTCCCTACCCCTCCATTACAGCTGACCTCACTCTCTTTCACTTTCTCTTTCCCTTTCTCTCTCTCCCCACTTCTCACTCCCCGCTGTTGCAGTGGGAACCAATCATTTTTTGGCTTGTGTTGCAAAGTTTGAAATCAGAGGTAGGGAATTAGGGTGAGTGATGGAATTTGGGAAGCGAAATAATACCTACATTGTTGCAGCATCTGTAGGTTGTGCATCATCCCGGACAACAGGGTGATTGTGAGCTGCAGGTTCAGAAAAGACAATTGGCAGGCATACGCCGTCATCCCACATCCTGTCAGTGACAATCGTGCTACAGGCTCTGTCACAGCCGGTTCCATGATACAGAGGGCTATCTCCTCCTTCAGGCTTAGGGAAAGAAGCTTATCCTGGTCCACTCTGGTTATCTGTCGCCCACTGTTATTAAGGGGCCAGATGTCCTTCAAGAGAGAGAGAGCAGACTGTCAGTGATGATGTTGTACTGCGTTGGGCGATTTACTTGCCGTGGCTGAACAGCAGGACCTATGTACAGACATTGGTGAATTCGAGGGTGGTACCAGTAAAAGATGTGTGAGAGTGAATTGGGTGATTGTGAATATTAGGCATTAGTCCTTACTGTTCGGGACTGCTGATGAGTGAGCAATGGGGGGGCGGTACATTGAGGTGTGTGAGAGGTTAGTGCTGCTGTTGGCAGCGTATGCCATGTGGAGATGAATTCACTGGCATTCCCCATCCGTGTGAGCACCTCAAAATTCTTCTGACACTGCTGCCAGGACTTGGGGCCAGACATCTTACATAGACCCCCCTTTCCAACTGTTCACATCCCCTCCGGAGGGTGTTCCTAGTGAGCTACCTCCACTCACGGGAAGATAATTTCTTAACCCCTGCAAAAATTTCTCCGCCCTTGCATTTCATTTACTGTTGTCAATTACATTGAATTTGTTGCTTATTATTCCTCAAATTTCGGACATTTGATCCAGTTTCACCTCAATTACTGCGCCCAAACCCTTCATGAAATTGACATGTAGATTTAATCTCCCTTTACACTCCACTGGTCTGAGGAGAGCAACACCAGTTTTTTTTTTCCAATCTCTCCATGTAACTGAACTTACTGTATCCGAGAAGGGAGAAATAGAGTGTGAGAGGAAGTTGGTGGGGAAAATAAAGGCTGACTGTACAATTTTCAATATGTATATGTGAAGAGAAAAAATATTGGTGAAGACAAATGTAGATCCCATATATTAAGAAACAGGGGAATTCGAAATGGGGAACAAAGAAATGACTGACCTGCTTTGTTTCTGCATTCACAAAGGAGGATAAAAATAACATAACAGAAATGTTGCAGAACATATGATTTATTGAGAGGAAGGAACTGAAAAAATAATTATTAGTAGGGAAATGTTGTTGGGAAAATTGCTGGGATTGAAGACCAATAAATCCCCAGCGCCTGGTAATTTACATCCCAGGGAATTTAAAGAAGTGGCCTTAGAACTATTGGTTGCATTTATGTTCATCATCCGAGATTCCATAGACTCTGGGGCAGTTCCTACAGATTAGAGGGTAGCTAATGCAACCCTACAATTTAAAAAATGGAGGCTGAGAGGAAACAGTGAATTATAAAAGAGACAGCCTGACGTCGGTGGTGGGGAAAAATTTAGATTGAATTACTAGTTCATTTAATAGTTGTGCCCTTGGAAAACACTAGCTTAGTCAGAAAGAGTCAGCACGGATTTACGAAAGGGAAATCATGCTTTTGAAACCTACTGGAAATTTTCGAGTATGTAAATCGTAGACATCATGAGGGGGAAGCAGTGGGTGTGCTTTAATCGGGCTTTCAGAAGGTTTTCGACACAGTGCCAGATAAAAGATTAGCGTGTCAAATTAAAACGCGTAAAATTAAAGTGAAATAATCTCCACATGGCACCCCCGACCCACAAGAGCACCCAACTCTCACACAGATCAATGTACCGCACACCTATCTCTCACCCATCAGCAGTGACGGATATGAAGAAGTAATGCCTAATATTCATAGGCATTGTATTTAAATGTGTAGAAAACAGTTTGGCAAACAGGAAACATTGAGTAGGAATAAACGGGCCTTTTTCCTAATGGCAAGTCAGAGACTAGTGCGCTACTGCAGGGATCGGTTCTGGGAATCCAGCTATTCAAAATATACGTTGATTATTGTGATCAGGGAAATAAATGTAATATCTCCAAATGTGCAGATGACGCAATTCTGGGAAGGAGGGTGTGGTGTGAGGAGGATGCAGAGGTACTACAGTATGATTAGGGCAAGCTGAGTGAGTGGGTAAATGCAAGACAGATGCAGTATAATGAAGGTACATGTAAGATGATCCAACTTGGTAGCAAAAGCTGGAAGGCATATTATTATTTTAATAGCTATATGTTGAGAGAAGGAAATGTGATAATTAGACCTGGGTATCTGAGTTCACCAGTCGCTGAAGGTAAGCATGCAGGTGCAGCCGAATATAAATAATGTAAATGTTATGTTGGCCTTCATACCAGCAGGTTTCGAATAAATGAGCAGGGATATCCTGCTCTAATATACAGGGCATTGGTGAGGCCACACCTCGGATGTTGTGTGCAGTTTTGGCCTACATATCTGAAGAAGGAAGTTATTTCATTAGATGTTATTTGACCGATACCTGGGATGGTGGCACTGATATATGAGGAGAGATTGAGTCAGTTAGGATTGTAGTCGTTGTATTTCAATAGAATTATCTGGTTCTCATAGAAACGTATATAATTCGAAGAGCCCTAGACAGTGTAGATGCAGGAAGGTTGTTCCAGATGGTGGGGGAGCCCCGAGTCAAGGGTCGCAGTATGAGGGCACGTGGGGGGACAAATTCGGCATGAGAAGTGGACATGTTCTTCACCCAGAGGGTGGTGAGACTGTGGCATTCGCTACCACTGAAAATAGTTCAGCCCAGATGTATTTTGTTTTCAAGAGGGAGTTAGATATAGCTCTTGGGGTGAAAGGGATCTAAGGATATAGGGAGAAAGCGGGTGCAGGCTATTTAATTGAGCCAGGATCGTAATGGATGCGGAGCAGGCTCGAATGGCCAATTGGCCTACATCTGCTCCTCGTTTCTATGTTTCTTTGTTTCTATGGCCCAGTGCAAAGGGGGGCATATAATCAATCTAAACTCCATGGACATAAGTGGGAGACCATGCAGGGAGTGGCAGCGATTCTCCAGAGAAACCCATTCTGAGTTGTGTGCCCTTCTCCACAAAGGCCTAAGGGGAAGATCACTCCGGGGACATGCACTGTCAGTGACACTAAAGCTCACTTTGGTTCTTAACATTGTCGCAAATGGCCAATTACTAGGATCATGTCAGACTTTTGTGATGTCTCCCAATCAGCTTTGCAAAGGGGCATTCACTCTGTGACTGATAGCTGCGTCACCTGGGTGTCCAGGCCGTCTCTTACGACAATGAAACAGAATCTCAGACGCAGAGGTGCGTAGGATTTACCTCAATTGATGGCTTTCCACAAGTACAGGAAGTGGTCGACTGTGCTAAGGGCACCGACGCAGAATGTAGCCTACTACATAAAAAAATAAAGTATTCCCACTCTTTGAAAGAAGATCATGTACCCTGCGCCCAGCCAAGGTCTGTCAGGCTTCATGCAGCAATGGGACGTTGCATGCCCAGTAGTGACACATCGGGTACCTTGGCTTACTGCAGAAGGTCACTGGTGTTCTTTGAACACTGCATCCAGGTATTCGAATGGTCACCAACGGAGCTCATGGCCACCATTATAATCACCCAGGCACATTTTAGTTGGCCGGAGAGCACCCTAGTCGTACAGGGAGCAGGACGTCCCTGTGTGTGTCTACCTCTCTCAGGTGGATGTCAATGCCGTGCCCCATGAGGGAGGGCATTGCTCCCTCCAGGTACTCTGGTTGGAACCCTCATCCTTCATTGATTAGGATGTCCCTCTCTTTGTTTTCCTCTTTCAGGGCGATGTCTCTGTAAGTCACAGTTGCTTTAGGACTTTCACCGTCCAGAGTTGCTTCCTGGCTAAGCATTATCATGACTTAGAGTTACACATTACCATTCTACCCCGAACTGACAAACGCTAATCCCTGTCCTCCCCCTCTATCCCAGACCCCGACAGCCCACGTCACCAGTTGCACAGCTGCATTTACACCAGGGCCGTGTGAAACTGAAAGGGGGGGGGGGACAATGACAGACCACAGAGGACGTGGCTGGTGACACGCGTGGAAATCCATCCGACTGCATCAGGGTTAATTTATAATGATGATCACGTTCAGGACGCACCACTTTGGTGCAAACCACCTGAGTTTTGAAAATGAGGTCCTGGTGCCTGGACCTGCCTGGTGGAGACGTGGAAAATAGTTCACAGAGTGTGTGATGCATCGTTCTCGCCTGCTGTGCCCTTTACAACCTTGCGTGCTACGGGCAAAGGAGCTGGCTGAGGAGGGTATGGAGGAGCTGATCTTCGCTTCGAATGAGGAGGACGTCGATGGCGATGAAAGTGAGTAGGTCCTTGAAGGCGTGCAAAGACGACAATGAACACATAACCCTGGCCAGGTGAGGAAGGCGCGCTCAGGAGGTACTCATAGCTGTTAGACTTGTGGAGGGTGATAGTGACATGCAGTGAAGTGACCCCATAGATCCTCACATTGCCTGTCTGAACGTTAGATTACAGTCTAGTTGATAAAAGTGCACAGGAATTCTGTGAGAATGCTCCTGTCACGGGGATGGAGTGCAGATCTAAGTAGTCGCTCGATTCCTCGCGGATGATGATGACAAGCAGTGAGAATACTCCATAGGTCTTCACACCTCCCATGTGAATGACTGAGACCTTTTCAGGCTGAGGGCAGCTCACTTTCGATCTGATATCACTGTCATATCCTGACGATACAGCCATGACATTTCAATGCGCCACACTTTTGTCAAACTTCAGAACCTGACAACTACAAAATCACAGTGTCACCGGACACAGATGAAAACGAGATGGG
This sequence comes from Cetorhinus maximus, assembly GCF_964194155.1. NCBI lineage: Eukaryota > Metazoa > Chordata > Chondrichthyes > Lamniformes > Cetorhinidae > Cetorhinus > Cetorhinus maximus. The sequence goes on along the minus strand of NC_135900.1, from coordinate 78,663,625 downwards.
GAGTAGCACCACCTTAAAAGCCCTGAGAGAAAACAGAGAGAATGATGGATCTCTGTGACGCCTGCCAACGACATTCTGGTAGTTTCCAGGAGCAAGCATCAGTGAGTTGTCCACTAAGTGCGACGATGGACCATCACTTTGGTTTAAATGCTGCACAACGTACAATGATGGGGTCCGATTCTGACACATCTGCCTGTACCTTGTGCAGGAAACAAACTTTCCCATCTGAGTAACACGAACACTGCTCATCATAACACGGAGCCCTAGGAAAGGCCCACTCTGGGGAGCTAATTTGCACTAGTGAAGTCGAAGTTATTGATACACTTAATCAGGATATGCAACAACATCTTCCTACCCTTCCTAAATCTGCCGCTTGGCCATGGTGGACCCGGAAACCCAGACCGATAGTGGACGCGGCCTGCTGATGTGATGAGCTTCACGGGCGATCTCTGGAGGGCCGAAAGCGGGACGTCCGCGGCGCGTTTTCGCTTCCCTGCTGGGTGGCAGTGGGACCATCCACGGCATGAGGAGCTCGAGCTGCTGATGTCATACGAAGTGTGGATTCAGACGTACCGGACAATTTTGCAGTCACTTGAGTGTATACACGCTGTGGTGTGAATCTGGGAATCATCCTCCCTGTGTCTACCTGAAGGACATTGACTAATTTGCTCGTGGTGTGTGTAAATTATTTTATGTTGTGTGTCTGCGTGTCCATCTTTGTGTGTTTGTGTGTGTGTGTGTGTGTTAGCCCTTGAGTGTATGAGTGGCTTTGTTTGTGAGAGTGTGTCCAAGCATATGTTTGTGTCTGTGTGTAAGAGTGAGAGGGGGAGAGAAGGTGAATCGTGTGTGTGTTTCTGCGAGTCTTTCTGTCTATGAGTGCGTGTGCCGGCCTGAATGTGACAGTGTGTGTAAGTATGCGTGCAAATAGTTGTGCTACTACATGTATGAGTCCATTTGAGTGCACTTGCTGCACTTTGCGCGTGTGTGTGGACATTTGTATGCGTGTTTGTGTGTGTGCGTGTGCACATGTGCACGTGTGTGTTTGCTTGCTTGTTTCTGAGTGTGTGTCTGCGAGTGTGTTTGTTAAACCATTTTGATGGGATTTTGCTGGGTACGCCAGTATTGAATCCCCTTCCCTGATTGCCTTGAGAAGGGTGTGTGTGGGTGCGTGTTTGTTTCTATGTGTTTTTTGTGTGTGTATTTATGTATTTGAGTGTGTGCTTGTTTGTTCTTTGTGTATGTATGCGTGAGTGCGTGTGTGAGTTATTCAGAACGGGTTTTTAATATATTTGGGTTTCGCTGGCTAGGCCAACGTTGATTTCCCCTCTCTTATCGCTTTGAGAAGCATGTGTGTGTATGTGTTTCTGTGTGTACTTGTATATCTGTGGGTCTGTGTGCGTGCCTCTGCACGCACTTTCGTGTGTGCGTGCACTTGCGTGTGCGTGCGAGAACTTACATGTGTGTCCTTTTCTGTGTCTGAGTTTAAGTTTGTGCATGTTTGCGTGCATGTAACTGTCTGTCTGTTTGTGTGCGTGTATGTTTGTTTGTGCTTCTGTGTCTTCGTGTGTGAGTGTGTAATAATGTGTGTTTGTGTGTGTGTGTGTGTGTGCGACTGCCTGTGTGCTTGTCCGTGGGTTTGTGTAAGCATCTGTTCTCGCTTTTGTTTTTGTGTTTGGGGTTGTTTGTGCTTTTGTGGTATCTTTGACAAACGAACTACAGGAAGCACTGGTACAGGTTGCTATCATTTAGGCGAGCAAATTGAAGGAGAGAACCACCTCCAAGCAGTTTCAGGTATCAAATTTCAAGTATGCAGCTTATTTTTTACAGCCCTGGCCACGCACAAGAACATTCATCAGAAGCTATAGCTTTTCAGCATATACATATATGGTAAACACATATCTCTGGTTCCAGGAACATACATCTCCCTTCACTGAGGCAGAATCTTCTAGCACTATCTATGCTGTTTCCATCTCTCCTTTCCTTATCTGCTGAAGAGAACAGGTAATCAATTTTGCTTTCATCCATCGTCTCCATTCTGTCTGCTAAGCCCTTTTGGAGACTGCAGGCAGTATGGGAGGGCAAGGTTCATCTGGCAACCAGTAACTGATAATACAATAGATTGCACTGGCTGCCTGGAGATTCTAAGTGATTCGCTTTCAATAAATTATCACTGTATTGTCTTAAGAGTCCCCCCTTTTTGACCTTGGCACACCCCAATGTAGCCAAATTCAATGGTACTGTCAGTCACTTTACGTTCCGCCACCCATTGACACTGGCCAGGTATCCAGCTTTTGATTGCAAAGGGATCAGGTCAGACCAGCTATCCCTGACATTCCACGCCCGATCTGAAGCAAACTCTTGGTACAATTCAAAATCACATTTTCTCCTCCCGTTTCATTTAGCATTCTGCGTTGTGTGTCCTATTCGACTCTCTCTGTGATGTGCCAAAACCCCTCCGGTGGTGTGGAACCAGCAATGATAACCCCCGACCTTCTTGCTAGTATTCACATGCCTATGAGAGTTAACATGGCAATTAGCACGCTGTCAACTTCAGCAGCTAACAGTCCGAAATTTCACCAGGCGTTTGCTGGTATCAGTTCATTGGACAGTATCAATTAATACAACGCTTAAATTGGAGCCATGGCTTCTGGCTTCCCTAAACCTACGTCCATGCATGCATCGCTTGTCACGATTACCTCATATGGCCCCACCTACTTGTGGGAAAACGCATGTTTTTCGACATCAACTATATCCATTAGCCTATTACCCATATGGGGCGTGCATTTGCGTTCTTTTGATTTGCCTGTTTCCATGTCCTTAATCATGTGTTTGCCATTCAGTTCCTTTCCTAACCTATGCAGCTGTTTACTTATTCCCCTCACATACTCTCACACCCTTTCTTTAAGTGGTCGTAGGCCTCCATCTCCTACTATGATTTTCCCGGATAACTGCATTGATCTTCTTGTCATTGGGTTCATGTTGGGGTGGAGGGGGGGGGTTGGGGTGGGGGGAGGGGTGTTGGGGGATGGGGTGGCGGGGGGCGGTGTTTTCTGCTTGGGGTAGTCTAAAGGCGCTTCAGAATATTGGCCAAAACTGTTGCCCAACATTTTCCTTTCCCTGGAATTGCTTTTCCTATTGATATATATGTTTTTTGATGTTCGGATGGTCCTTTCCACTATCCCCGTGGTCAGTGGGTGGCAGAGGACGTGAAACTTCGATTTTTTGACCCCTTAAATTTACAGGTTTCTTTTAAGACTCTTCGTGTGAAATGAGTTCCCTGATCTGAATCCAGCTGGGTAGTCAACCTTCTCCTTTGTGCCAACTGCCACCTGCTGCTGTCCCTAGCCGAACGTCAATTAAACATACAATATAGGATCACGAGTAGGTCATTCATCCATTCGAGCCTGCTCCACCATTGATTTTGATCATGGGTGATCATCAAACTCCATTGCCCGCTCTCGCTCTCCCCTCTTGTCCTTTTATCCCTTAAACACAAAGAGCTATACCTAACACTTCCTTGAAAACAAGCTATGTTTTCGCCTCAACTGCCTTCTGTGGTATCAAATTCCAGAGGCTCTCCAATCTCTGGGTGAAGAAATTTCACCTCACCTCGGTCATAAATTTTCTATCTGTTATCCTTAGACTTTGACCTTTCGTTCTGGACTCCCCCACCGTGCGGAACACCATTACTGCAAATACCCTGTCAAATCCTGTTAGAATTTGATGCGTTTCCTTTAGCTGTCTACACAACTCTACAATTCATTTTCTTATCCAATCTTTCAATAGCTCAGTATCTTCACTGCCAGGGATGGTTTTAAATGAAAGTCGCATACCTGCCCCTGCAATCAGGGTGTTAATCCTTTGGCCTTATTTTCTGTAGCTCGCAGGAGCATTATTATCGTCAGTAATCCAAATAGTTTGTCTTTCTCATGCTTTCTCATTACCTGTGTCTATTTTGTCGTCGATTGTCCTTAAGTCTTATTCCTGTTTACATTTAAATTGCCTCAACTACAGATTCCACGTAGTTTTGAATCTATTTTATTTTTCTCCTGACCATGAGCTTCCTATTATTCTTTTGTGGTCAGTTCTTCTATTTCTTGATCGTTTAAAATGTTTCCGTACTCTTTATGCCATATTAACTGCTCCATCTCAACTGGGATCCCTGTCTCTTGATCTTTGCTTATCTCCCCCTGTCCAATTCCAAAATCTCACTTGATGCCATATTAAACAAGTCCGTTACTTTAAAACAGTTTATTTTTTTTATCCCCCTTCCCTGTCTCTTTTTCGTACCCTTAATCCTTTAATCATACCATTTTACACATGCAATAGCTACCATCGTATCTTTTTCAGATTGTTTGGATAGACCATACAGTCCAATAAAATATTCTCTTAACAGTATTAAAATATAAATGAGGCATCGAAATGGTTTGCTTTGTTATCTTCTTGACAACCAACATCTTAATGTTTCATTAGTAACCGACTATATTTTGCCTAATGCCTTTTTAAAATTATCCCAGATACATTGACTCGGTCAAAAAATTGATTTCCGACAAACTTTTTTCTAAGGTATTGAGCTTAACTTTATGTTTTGGGAACAGACTGGCAATTACAAAAACGCTGCAGCATTTGACTGAGTGTCAAATGTTTTCAAACATTTTAAAATAAAGATTTCCTTTGAGAACGCTGTAAGAACTTTAAATTACACTATCAAAATTAAAACTATCACTTTATCATGTGTGCTATTTTTTATCCTGACTAAAAGGCCCATTTGTTTATCGCCACATTATTTATCTTAGGTAACAACCTAATTATTCATAAATAACCTGTAACATTGTGCTGCACCTTTCACATTTCAGGATTGTCCCATAGTCATATACAAGTGCTTCTGGGATGCAGATATTGTTTTCTATTTAATTCTATTCTTCAAAAGAAACCCCTGTTTCACCAATGGAACCACCGAGTCCGTTTGTTTATCTCTTTTGGTTTTTCTAGATTACTTTTGAATTTGATGTACTTTTTCCACAGGATTTTAGAATACCAACTCCTATGTATATATATATCTCGTAGAAATAATTCTCAGTCAGCTTGCAAGCTGCTGATAAGGGTTGCTTCCGAAGGTCTTGCATGGGGGTGGTACAATGGTTGGTTCATCTCAAACAAAAGCAAGCCCTGTTTTATCTTTACAATGCCATCAAATTGTGATTTTTGCAAGACTTCACAGCTCGAGCCTTACACACAAAATTTGGAATGTTTCAGTATAATTTACCTTTCGTCTAATATGGGGCTTTCGACTTTAAAGTGCTTAACTTCTCGGAAAAATAAAAATTTAGAGAAGAAAACGCGTTTAATCTCACATGGAAATGGTTCCATGCAACAAATGCATATTTATAAAACGGTATATATTTATGTCCCTATAACAATGAACTTAACAATTCAAAAATGTCATGCACTAAGGGAACCTTCACGTAACAGTGGTTGAGGGGCGGGGGGGGGAAGGGATGTTGAAGGTTTCACCTGCAGGGACAGTGATACTAGTTTAAGCTCAGGTTTGCTCTGCTCCTGCCTGTCACTGCCCATTACCCACAGCACCAAACACCACCCTCCCCCCAGACCGCGGACCCCGCCTTGGAGTGCCGCCTTTTCTCTCTCTTTCACTCTTGAGCACAAACAGTTCTTATACCTGAAAGTAATTCCGTTTTTTTTTAAGTTACAGGTAATTCACTTGGGAAACTTTCGCATCCAAATTATCGTTCCACATTTTCTTTAATAATTTTGGCTGTTGTTCCTCTTTGAACCTCACAATGCTGAACTTGGCTCTCCAGTGGTCACCCTTAGCAGTTTACTGTTTTCCTGATAGTATTCTATTCTTCTCTTCTGTCCATCTCTTCACGGTAATTTCACGAAATTCTGGCAAATTATTTACCTGCAGTCTACTTGTCTTCCCCAGGAGTCTGGTTTCACTGCACGGCTTCACCATCTCTAGCCTGCCAGCGCAGCTTCGCCTCCTACCCTGGTGCCACCTGTCCTGTGTCCTCCTCCCGATCCGTTTGATGCTCGTTGTACCATTCTGGAGTAGGCCTACTGCAATAACTACGGCTGGTAAATAAAGTATGCCCACGCACTTTGCAGAATCGCCCCGAGGATCTGATCAGGGTACCCTGCCGACTACGCCAATTGTTTTGGCATCTTTGACTAACGAACCACAGGACGCTCAATTGCAGGTTACGATCGTTTATTCGAGAAGTTGCAAGGCGGGAATCACCTCAAAGCAGCATTAGGTGGCACTGTATCAAATTACAAATATACTCCTTATTTATACATTCCTGATCAGGTACAAGGGGATAGTTTAGATGCCAAACTTGTCAGCATATTGGTTTACATTTAGCATATAGCTCTAGTTCCAGATACATAAAACCCCATTCACTGAATCAGAGCCATCCCCCCAATGTAAGCTCGGGCAATCTGTGCTTTCTTTATCAGTTGAAGAGCAAAATTTATCTATCATATTTCCATCCTCCATCTCCAGTCTCGCTCCCAAGGGCTTTCTGTTATTTTGCAGGCCCTAACGGTGTGAAAGGTTCATCTGGCAAATCTTAAATGTTAATGGGCTTGATGGCACTGGCTGCCTGGAGATTCCAAGTAATTCCCTTTCAATTAATTCATACCGTATCCCCCCTAACATTGTAAATGAGTGTCAATGCCTTTGTGCGTTGTGTGTGTGTGTGTGTGGGTGAGTGTGTGTGTGTGTGTGTGTGTGTGTGAGATAGTGCATGTGTATGTGCGAATGCGTGCACGTGTTTGTGGTTCTGAATGTTAATTTGTGTATGTCCCTGTGAGTTTTGTGTATATGTGTGCGGGTGTGTGTGCATGTGTGATTGCATGTGTGTCGTCGTGTGATTGTGACTCCGTGCATGAGTATCATACGATGTGCGCATATGCCTGTGTGTGTGGCTGATTATTTGTTTGTGTGTGTGTATGTGATTCTGAGTGTGCATATGCCTGCCTGTGTGAGTGACCATGTATGTGTAAATGATTGTTTGTATGTGTGAGAGTGTGCAAGTGTGTGTGTGTGTGTGTGTGTGCATGTGGGTATATGTGTGTGTTACATAGTGTGTGTGTGTGTATGTGTGTGTGATTTTGTGTTTTTATATGCCTGAGTATGTTTTTGTATGTGTGTGTGTGTTCATGTTTGTGTGTTTGTATTACTCTGTGTCATTCTGTGCATCTGTTTCTGCGCATTTTCGTGAGAGAGGAAGTATTTCTGAGAGGTTTTACGTATGTGTGTATAATGTGCTTGTGTGTGAGCATGTGTGCATGCAAGACAGCTGGTGCGTGTTATTTTGAGTGTGTGAGCGTTTCTGAGTGCTTTTGTGTGCATATGTACATTTGTTTGAATATCTGTTTGTGTGTGCTTGTGTCTGTATGTGTGAGAGAGACTTTGTGAGATCACGTCTGAGTATTTGTGGGTGGATCTTCAGGGAGACAGAAATAGAGAGAGGGAGGGAGAGAGAGGGAGAGACAGAGAGAGAGAAAGAGAAGGAGAGAGAACATGGAATTTCTGTGTGTGCATGTGCTTCTGCGCGGCAATATCGGCCTGTGTGCTTGCCTTCATGGTTCCGCATGGCTGCCTTTTCATTTTCTGTGCTTCAGGTTGAATGTGTATGTGTGTTTGTGTGTGTTTGTATGTGTGTGTGTGTGTGTGTGTGTTAGGTGTACATGTGTGTGGGTGTGTGTGTGCGCATGTCCGTATGTGTGTGGCTTCTTGTGTTACTGACTGTGTGTGTGTGTCGACGTGTACAATTCCATGTGTGCAGGTTCCTGTGTTTGTGTCTGCAAGTAATTGTTTGTCCGTGAATGTGTGTGTGCCTCTATGTGTGTTTCATAGTGTGTGTGCGTGTCTTTGCTGTGTGCGTGTATGAATCAGTTTGTGAATCGTCCTACGTGTGAGAGTGATTGTGTGTGTGTGTGTGTGTCTTTGGCTTGCAGTGAGTGTGCTTCTGCGTTTGTGTTTCTATGCAAGTGCGTGCGTGAGGAAGTGCTTGTGAATGTTGTTTTCCAATTCTGTGTGTGTGTGTCTGTGTGTGAGCGTCTGTGCTGTTATGCCTGTTGATGTGTCTGGGTGCATTTGTATGTGTATGCGTGGATTTTGACACTTGCGTGAATGCAAGAGACTTTGTGCATGATTGTTTGAGTGTGTGAGATTCAGTGTGCGAGTTTGTGTGTATGTGTGAATTTGTGAGAGTTTCTGTGTGTGTGCGTTTGTGTCAGTCTATACTTGTGCAATTGTGTAAATGTTTGTGATGGCGTTAGTGCATTTGCAAGTCCGTGTGTTTAAGCATGTGCATGTTAGTGTGATTTACTGGATTGTTTGTGCAAATGAGTGTGAGTGTTGGTGTCAGCGTGTGTGCGTGTGTTTTGCATTTGAGAGCTATTTACTGTGAATTTGCTTGTGAGAAGGAGATTGAGTGAGAAATGAGAGGGTTTTGTTTATTTCCTTCATAAAGTATGTCACCTTGGCTGGTATGCGTATATCTCTGTATGTTTGAGAGTTTGCTTGTGAGAGTCTGCGAGATATTTTGTGGATGTGTTTGTTAGGGAGATGCAGAGTGAGAGAGAGAGAACGATTATTCCTGTGTGCAAGTATTTCTATGAGGCAATTTTGGACTGTATGGCAGGCTGTTGTGTTGCGCGTGTCAGCCTGTCCAGTTTTGGTGTGTTGCAGGGCATTTGTGTGAGTTTCCATTTGTGTGTATGTGCCTTTGTGTGTGTGTGCGCATACCTGTGTTTGTGCGTGAGTGTGGGTGCTCTGTGTGTGTCTATGTATGTGTGTGAGAGTAAGTGATTGTTTGGGTGCTTGAGTGTGTGTGTGAGTATGTGTGTGTGTGAGTGTGTGTGTGTGTGTTTCGCTTTGTGTTTAAGTCTGCATGCTTCTGTATATGCGTCTGCACATTCTGTGTGTCTTTGTGTGCATGTGTCCGTGTTTGTGTATGTGTGTCATTGAGTGTGTGCATTTAGATGCCTGCGTCTGTTTGTGTGAGTGTGTGTGTGTGTGTGTATGTGTGTGGGTGTGTGTGATTCTATCTATGTGATTATTTGTGTGCATGCAGACATTTGTGATCACATGCATGCTTCTTTTTGTGTTTGTGTTTATCCATGAGTGACAGTATACGTTTTTGTGTCTCTGTGGGTGTTGGCGCATTTGTGCATATCATTTCAATGAGTATATCCGTCCCTGTGCGTGTGTGCCTGTGTTTCTGCGTACGTGTGTGAGTTTGATTGTGTTCATGTGATCTGTGTGTTTGTGTGTGTTTGTGTGTGTGTGTGTTTGTCTGTCTGTCTGTCTGAATGCCTGTGTGTGTTTTTTTCTGTGTGTGCGGATGTGTTTGTGCTTTTGTCTGTGTCTGTGTGTTTATTTGTATCGGATTGAGTGTGTGTGATTATTTCTGGATGCATATGTGTCTTTGTATGAATGTGTGAATGCCTGTGTGCATGTGTGTGCGTCTGTGTGTGTGCTTGTGTTTGTGTCTGTGCCTCTATCTGTGTGTGGGTGTGTTTATATTTGTGTATTTGTTTGACTGTGCGTGTGTGTGTGTGTGTGTGCTTCTGTGTATGTGATTCAGTGTGAGAATTTCTTTGCATATGCATATATGTCTTTGTAAGTGCGTGCGAATGTGTGTGTGTGGCTTTCTGTGTGTGTGTGTTTGTGTCTGTATTTGATTTGAGCGTATGTTTGTATTAAATTCATTTTTACGGGCTGCTGGCTTTGCTGGCCAAACCAGCATTATATTTCCATGCCTAACTGTGCTTGAAAAGTGTAAGTGTGCATAAGTATGTTTGAGTGTTCGCAGGTCTGTGTAAGTGTGTATCTGTGATTGTGTGTTCACATGTCTGCATATCTGTGTGTGTGTGTGTATGTGTGCGTGTGTGTGTATATGTGTATGTATATGTATGTCTGTGTGCGCTATGCTTGTGATAGCTATTTACTGCGAGTTTGTGCGTGAGAGAGAAATGGAGTGAAAAGTGAGAGTTTATCAAATTCATTTTTACATGTCGTTACCTTCGCTGGCTTCTGTGTGAGTGTGTTACTGCAAGAGCGTTTTCATTAGAGTTTGTGTTTGTGTTTTTGGGTGTGTGCTTCTTTGAGCGGGAGAGAAAGAGAGTGAGAGAGAGAGAAAGAGAGAGAGGGAGAGCGAGAAAGACATAACATGAATGTTCTGAGTTTCCATATGTTTCTGCGTGGTAGTTTTAGCCTGTGTGCTAGTCCGGTTGTTTCCCCACGGGTGCCTGGTCATTTTCTGTATCTCTTTGGGCCTGTGTGTGTGTGTGCCTGCCTGTGCGTGTCTGTGTGTGTGTGTGTGTGCTTGCCTGTGCCTGTGTGTGTGTATGTGTGTGTGTCTGTGTGTTTGTGTGTTTGTTAGTAGGGGAATGCATGTTATTTCTTTATTTGATTTTTTTTCCATTCATGGGTTGTGGTCTTCACTGGCTAAGCAAGACTTTAACACCCATACTTAGTTGGCATAGGGAATATGGTGGCGACCTTCCTTCTTCAGCTGCTCCACTCCATATGGTGTAGATACACCCACAGTGCTGTGAGGCTTCAATTTTCACGTTTTTGAACCAGGATCAGTGAATGAACAGAAATATATTTCCAAGGCAGAATGTTAATTTATTTTTACTCGAACTTCTAGGTGGCGATGTTCCCATCTGTCTGCTGCCCTTGCCCTACTAGGTGGTAGTGGTCGTCAATGTGTATGTTGCTAGCTAAGGAGCCTTGCTGAATTCCTGCAGTGCAACTTGTACACATTGTGCTACTGTGGATTTGGTGGGAGTGAATGCTTCTGCATGTGTTGTCAATCAAGCCTGCTGCTTTGTCCTGTATGGTATCAGGCTTCTGAGTGTTGTGGGAGCTTCACTCATGTAGGCACATCGGGGGTATTCCATCAAATTCCTGACGTGTGCATGTCAGATGGTGGGCAGGCTTTGGGGAATGAGAAGGTGGGTTACTCCATGCACATTTCCTAGCCTCTGACCAGCTCTTGTAGCCATGGTTTAATTTTAGCACGTCCATTTTAGTACCTGAAGCACCAGGTTGCTAATGGAGGGGAATTCCGTAATGAAAATGACATTGAGCAGTAACGGGTGGTCATGATGTTCTCTCTTTTTCGAGATGTTCATTGCCTGAGACCTGTGCTGTACGAATGTTACTTGAAGCTTGTGAGCACATACCTGTATATTGTCCAGGGCTTACTGCAATTGGACACACAAGTTTCAGCATCTGAGGAATCGCAAATGGTGCTGAACATTTTGCAATCATCAGCGACCGTCCGAACTTCTATCCTTATTTTGGAAGGAACGTCATTAATGAAGCAGCTGTAGATGATTGGGCTGGGAACACGACACTGAGCAACTCCAGCAGCGTTACCCTGGAGCTGGGGTAACTGATCTCCAGCAAAACCAAATAATTTCCTTTGTGCTACTTGTGACTCATAAGTATTGGACTTTTTCCCCAATATCAAATGGCTTCAGTCGTTTCTTGATATGGCACGGAGTGAGCCATTTTGACTGAAAAATTATATCTGTGATGTTTGGGAATTTCGAAGGAACCGAGAAGGTTCAGCCACTCGACACGTCTGGCTAAAAATTGTAGCAAATGATTTAGCCTTATCTTTTGCTCTGATGTGCTGGTCTCCTACAACATTGAGGACAGGGATGTTTCTGTGCCCTCCTCCTCCAGTGAATTGTTTAAATGCCCACCATTATTCACGACCTGATGTGGCAGGACTAAAGAGCTTAGATCAGATCCGTACATTACGGAATCGCATGCCTCTGTCTATCACTTGAGGCTAATGATTTTTTCAAACACAAGCAGTCCTGTTTTATAGCTTAACCATGTTGAAATCTCATTTTCGGTTATGTCTGGTGCTGACCCCGACATGCCCTCCTAGACCTTTCTTTCACCCAGGGTTGATCTCCTGACTTGATGGTAATGGTAGAGTCGTGCATATGACAAGCTACAAGGTTACAGAGTTTAGTTGATTCCAATTCTGCTGCTGTTTATAGCCCACGGCGCCTCATGGCCCAGTTTTGATTTGCTAGATCTGTTCCAAAGCTATCTGATTTAGCACGGTGGTAGTGCCACAAAACACGATTGAGGGCATCCTCAATGCGGTGGTGGGCCTTCGCCTCCACAACGACATTCTGGTGGTCACGTCTAACAGTACTGCCATAGACACGTGCATCTCTTGCAAGTAAGTGGGTGAGGATAAAGTCAGAAGTGTTTAAGTCTCTTGTTTCGTTCCCCCACCAAAAAAACCACAGCCAAAACCTAGTAGCTATTTCATTTATGGCTTGTCCAGCTCGTTATGTCCTGGTTCATCCGCGCCATTCTTCGTGCTGAGCATTATTGCCCCAGATCCTGAATAGAATTTGCGCTCTTGCCACTCATGTTGCTTCCAGCAAATAATGTTCAACATGGAGGAGCTCTGAATCATCAGCAGACGGATGGTTGTAACTGATAACGAGCATGTTGATTCTTCGCCCAGGTTAGAAGCTGATGACAAGAGACTTAATGGTGGCTTGAGTCGATGTTGAGTAATTCCAGTGCCTTATAATTGTAAACTGCTCTGTCGCCACATTTGCTGGGCCTCTCCTGCCGGTGGTACATTACATGCACAAGGACTGTGATGGTGGTCTCTGGGATAATTAACTTTAAGATATGTTTTCATGATTAATACATTGTCGGGCTGTTGCTTGATTAACCTGTCTGACAGCTCTCCAGATGTTGGCAAAAGTCCCAGATGTTAGTTATCAGGACTTGGCTGTGTCGAGAGGGCTGAGAAGGTTGTTGTTTCTTCCGGTGTCTTGGTCGATGACAAGTAGTCTGTCCACATTCATTCTTTTTTTCGTTATGACCTTGTAACGGTTTGTAACAACTGAGTGGCTTTATAAGACAATTTAGAGATAGCCACGTTGCTGTGGGTCTGCTGGCACGTGGAGTCCAGGCCAGAGGACGCCGACGGATTCCATTCCCTAAATGACATAAGTGATGCAGATGGCTTTTTGCAGCATTCAACAATGGTTTCATGGCCATTTTTAGACTTTTTTTATTACAGATATTTATTGATTTTAAATTCCACCAACTTCACTGGTGGGACTCGAGCTGGTGTCCCCAAATCATGACCTGGGCATCTGGGACACGAGTACAGCGGCGAGTGTGCGCGTGCGTTTGTGGATGTGAAACAATTTGAGCTTGTCAGTGTGTGTGTGTGTTTGTGTGAATGCCTGCTTGTCTGATTCCGAGTTTTTGTTTGTGAGTGCTAGTTTTTCAAAATACATTTTTATGTTAAGTTGGTCTTGCTGGCTAGACCAGCATTGATTTCCCGCTACGAATTGCCCATGAGAAATGTGAGTGTGTGTGTGTGCATATCTGTGCGTTTGTGTGTGCAGAATTTGTGCGTATGTGCGTTTGCACGTGATTGTGTGTATGTGAAAGAGAGCTTACGTGTGTGCTTGTTTCCGTGTATTTGTTTGTATGTATGCAAGTGCGTGTGCATGTGTGTGTGTTTGTGCTTCCGTGTGCGTATATCTGGGCATGAGGCTGCGTGCACGTTTGTGTTTGTGCGTCTTTGTTTGTGTGCGTATATGTGCGTGTCTTTGTGTATTTCTGTGTTCTTCCTTGTGTGTGGTTCACTGTGTGCATGTGCTTGTGTGTGGGACTGTTTGAGCGTGTGTGAGGGATTTTGTGTGTGAGTGCTTGTGTATGTGTTTGCAATTGTGTGTATGTGTCTTTGTGTGTGTTCTGTGTATGTGTGTGCAACTGTGTGTGTATGTGTGCCGTTGTCTCTGACTCCGTGTATGTGTGCGTGATTCCTTTTGTGCATGTGTGTCTGACTTTGTGTGTGAATGATTGTGTGTCTGTGGGTTTGTGTGTGTGTGTGTGTATGTGTATCTTTGTATGTTTCTGTGTACGTTAGTGTGTGTGATTCGCTGTGTGAATGTGCCTGTGTTTGGGAGTGATTGTGCGTGTGTGAACGATTTTGTCTGTGATTGCGTGTGTATGTATGTTTGTGTGTGTGTTTGTGTGTGAGGGAGTTTGTCCGTCTGTGTGTGTGTTTCTGTGTGCATGCACGTGTGTGTTTATATGACTGTGCGCATGTGAGAACTTCTTTCTGCCGTAGCTTGAGTGTGTGGTAGTTCAACAATGTTTGCGTATGCGTCTGTGAGTGTTATTAAGTGTGCTCTTGTGTGCGAGAGAAGGGGAGATAGTACGTGAGTCGGGAGAGAATTATAATTTGATTTTTACCTGATTTTTACGTTACTGGCGCGTGAAAGTTTTTGTGTGTGTCTTTGTGTGCTCATATGTGTTTCTGTGTGTGTGTGTGTCAGTATGTGTGTGTGTGTGTGTGTGTCCCATACACAGAACAGGGGAAGAATTCATTTCCCTGTTTCTCCTCTGGGATGCGAGTCAGCTTATGCACCACTTGGTGTATGTCAGGGTGAGGAAAGAACGCGGTTCACATCCTTAACTCCCTACTACGTCTCCAGATATTCCTGTTACTCTCACGTCACATTCCCTGTTCAAGTCTGGAGGATGCAGGAGAGATTCGGAGCTTGTGCATAACTGGAATGTTAATGTGTGAACAATGGAATTGCGAAATCATTGTCAAAGGACAGGGATACAGTTTATGATTTAAAAAGATCGACAACCTGCAATGTAATGTACACTTTAAAACAACGCTTGTAATACATATGATTTGTCTCCAAGATACGGGGAGAGAAACCATTAGGAATGCAGTTTTCAACCACGTATTGAAGGGCAGTGTAAACATGACCTGTTTCTGTTCAAAGATTTGAATAACCTAAGTGCATGTTACTTTTTATTAAAACATGATATTTTGTTATGTGTGTGCCAGTTTGATATGAAGTAAGTCGTTTTTAGGTTGTGCCTCTCTGGATTTGTAATATATTTTATTATTTTCATACTTCCTTTTGATTTTTAAAATTGCAAGAATGTCAGCTATGAGACTGTTAAAAACAAACAATCGCACCTGAGGAGTTAAACATTCCTTCTCAGGAACAAATCGTGCTGAAGCCAGTAGAGAAGAGGGAATCATGAGCAATTAACCCAAATCTCTCCCTTATCTGTTACACACGTGCCACCTCTGTTTTCACCCAGTCACCCTCGTCTCCCCGTCACTCATGATTTCTCCCCCATCACGCCCGGCTCCTCCCGCTATCCCTTCACTCATAAGTAACCTTTGAGTCATCTTATTATGTCTTCACAGCCAGCTTTCGCTCTGCTTTCTTTAACGATATCAAGAGCATTCTCCTACGTTCTTACATGTCCATTTAATCAAATATATCACTGGATGCAATCACATATTTGACCATGTCAACAACTTCTCAGATAAACCGGTAACATGTTCCCCAGCCTGATGAATTATTTAATTGTTGCTTTCCCTTGTTTACAGTGAAATTAATCACAATAGTGATATTGAAGTGCAAAAACTGTGGTCTGACCACATGTTTCACTTGTTACTTGGTGGCCATGGGAATGGCGGATCTACTGGTCGTTATCCTGGACCTAATATTGAGACACATTCCGATAATTTTTGATGAACAGTTTCGTTTCATGATGTCCATCCCCGTGTGTAATATCCACGCCGTCTTGCTTTATGCAGACACACTGTTCTGTCTGGTTCACCGTCACATTTACCTTTGATCGATTTGTGGCAATTTGCTGCCCGAAGCTGAAAAGGAAATATTGCAGCGAGAGAACCGCAGCTGTGGTTCTGGGAACAGTGACTGTGCTGAGCTGTTTAAATAGCATTTTTTGGTATTTTATGTTTACAGTTCGGTGTTGGCTTATGAACTTCCCCAGTTTTTGTGCTGTCACTCCCGATGTTCTCACCTCTCCGTTCTGGGGATCTATCGGGTTCCTCCACCACATACTTAATCCGTGTTCCCCATTTATCATGATTCTGCTGCTAAATGTTGTCACCGTCAGATACATTTTAATGAGCAGCAGAGCCCGCAGGAGACTCCGGTCTCACAGAAGTGGGCAGAGTCCGAGAGACCCAGAGATGGAGAGTTGAAGGAAATCCATAATTTTGCTGCTTGTGATCTCCGCCAATTCCATCCAATTATGGTCAACGTTAACGTTTTATTCCATATGGGGGCGGATGCATGGTTTGGGATTTTATTCTGTCTGGTTAGATGGGTTTGTTGTGGAATTGGGTTTCATGCTGCAGCTCCTGAGCTGCTGCACTAACACTGCAATTTACGCCGTGACACAGACTCCGTTCAGACAGCAGTTAAAGAATGTGCTGAAATATCTCGTTACTCCAATTCTTCAATTTATTCAGCGATGAGAAGAACGCATTCAATGAGAGGTTTCATTGGCTTGGTGCATGTCCATCATGGATACCATTCATTGATAGCAAAGAGAAGGAAACACCTTCCAACACCCCTGCTCTCCCCTTGGCAAGGACACCTGAGAATGAGAGAGAGAGAGAGAAAGAGGGAGGGAGAGAGAGAGACAGACACTTTCCCATTGGCTTACCATCACTGATTTGACAACAGGAAACAGCTCCCAATATCTGTGCTCTTCCTCTGGATGAGTTGCCTGCAATTCTGGCTTCCCCTTACTGATTCACAGAAAAAAATGAATAACTCCTTATATCTATGCTCCGTCATTGGCCGGGCTTCCTGACCAATTTGGGCACGTCTCAATAATTGGACAGAAAACATAAAGGGTCAATATCTTACAATCTCTTCCCTCCCGTTCCCTTTCCATCATTGATCCCCCACCCCCCGCACCCCCCCAAGTTATTGGACTGAAAAAGAAACTGAACCCTGACACCTCAGCCCTCCTTTTAGCCAGGCTGCCGAAAAATCATGCATAATTCTCATTGATGGGATTGAGCGAAGGCCACCTGTTATTAATTCTACATTTTGAATGGTCGCGTTGCCTGTCCATCATGGATACTTCTTGCTAATTGGCCGAAAAAAATGAACAAGTTAAAGCTCTGCCCTCCCATTGCCGAGCAGAAGTTCATCATGCATACCATTCACTTATTCGAGAGAAACACGTACCTGGTAAAACTACATTCTGGCCACCTTTCGAGCTGCTTTTCTGTCATCAGTCAGTCACCAAACAGAAATACTTCCCCTGGAAACTAGGAAGAGAGATCCCAGAGGGCACCGGGGGAGGGATCAGAAGAAGTAAGGAAATAAACAAGTACTTACATTAGGGCAAACGGTTCAGCTAGAGGGGATTATCAGAAGTTCAGCACTGAGTTTTAGTAAAGAGTTAAGGAGGGGGGAGATTGACAGACAGAGAGAGACAGCGAGAGAGAGAGAAATAGTTAAGGAAAGATATAAGAGAGATGGAGAGGGAGAAAGACAGACACAGACAGAGAGGACAAGGTAGAGAGAGAGGGGAGGAGGGAGAGATAGAATGATAGAGAGAGAGAGGGTGGGGGGGGGGGTGGTGGGAGAGAGAGAGAGAGGAAGAGACGGAGAAAATATTAGAGGCAGAGAGGCAGAGAGCGGGAGAGAGACAGAGAGAGTGAGACAGAGTGGAACAGAGAGACATGCAGGGAGGGGCACGAAGAAGTAGAGAGTTGGAGAAAGAGAGATAGACATAGACGAATAGAGGGAGAGATAAATATAGAGAGTGAAAGAAATACAGACGAGAGAGGGACAGCGAGCGGGGACACAGATAGTTTCACAGAGAGACAATCACACAGAGAGAGAGGAAGAGAGAGAGGAAAGAGAGATAGGGGTAGAGTGATCGAGCGAGAGAGAGCGAGTGAGAGAGTAGGAAAGATAGACAGAGAGAATAAGACAGTTTGAGGGGGGGATGGTGTGAGTGAGGGATTGAGATACAGCGAGAGAGAGATTGGGAAGGAGAGAAATATGCAGAGAGAGGGACAGAAAGGAGGGAGAGAGAGACGGAGAGACTGGTGGAGTGACAAATAGAGAGCAAGACATTTGGAGCGAGAGCGAGACAAGGGGGAGACAGAGAAGGCAGACAAAGAGAGAGACAGTGATAGAGAGTGAGAGATAGAGAGAGAGAGAGAGAGAGAAAGGTAGAGATAGAGGTGGAAAGGGAGAAAGACAGAAAGGAGCAGAGACCGAGAGAATCAATGAGATGGATTGGGAGAGACAGAGCGAGTGAGGGAGATAGACAGAGAAAGAGAGATAGAGAGAGTTGGGAGAATTAGTTAGAGATTCAGAAAGAGGTGGAGAAATGCAGAAGGGAAAAAATAGCAGACATACAACAATACAATACGAGAGAAATGGGGGGTGAGGGACAGCGGGAGAGATGCGGAGATGTGAGAGAGAGAGACAGGGAGAGAGAGAGAGAGAGATGGGCGGGAGAAAGGCAGACAGAGAGAAATAGACAAAAAGAGAGAGATAATGGGGCAGAGAAGGAGAGAGGGAGAGAGACCCCGGGAAAGAGAGAGAGAGAAAGAGAGATAGACAGAGTGTGTGACAGAGAGGGATGGAGAGACGGAAAGAGAGATCAAGAGAAAATTCGTTAATACAGAGAGAGAGAGAGAGGGAGAGCGAGAGAGAAATAAATTGAAAAAAAAAAAAAAAAAATGAAGAAAAGAACAGATACAGAGAGAGGCAGACAGGCAGAGGTAGCGCCAGAAGAGAGAGACACACAGAGAGGGACAGAAAGAGAGATATATATATATATATATATATATATATATACAGAGAGAGAGAGAGAGAGAGAGAGATATGAGGGACCTACAGAGAGAGAGAGAGAGAGAGACAGAGATACATGCAGAGAGGGATGGGTACTTAGGGGGTAGAGGCATACAGATAAAGCGAGGCATACAGAAACATAGAGGCTTTGAGCGAGATTGAGGCATATCGAGAGAGTGTGGCATACAGAGCGAGGCATACATATATCAAGGCTTCCAGAGAGAGAGGGAAATTTGGGATATGCACAGACAAACATGGGGAGAGAGAGGATGACTGAGATTCAGAAAGTCATTTTTCAGTGCAGAGTCAGTGAGTGAGCGGGAGGGCAGAGTGAAAAATTGGAGGAGGGAGAGGGAACATGCAGACGGCTGTGACAGGGAGAGAGAGAAACAGAGGGGCATAGAGAGAGGAAGCAGAGAGGGAGGGATGGAGTGTGAGAGAGCGAGGCAGAGAAAAGGATATGTACAGCCTGTGGGAGGCGGGAAGTGTGAGCATAGAGACGGATAGACAGACAGAGTAAAGGAGAGAGAGGCAGAAAGATAGTGAGACAGGGAGGGAAAAAAACAGTGAGGGAGAGGAAAACAAGGTGAAATACAGGTAGGGGCAGAGATAGGGGGGGAGAGAAAGGGAGCGGGGGAGAGGTAGAGAGATAGACAGAGACAGTTAGATAGATAAATAAAGGCAGAAAGAGCGATTCAAAGAAACAGAGAAAGGCAAAGAGAGAAAGAGATAGAGAGAGAGATGGAAAATATAGATGTAGACAGAGAGCGATACATTGAGAAAAAGACAAGCAGGGACAGGGAGACAGAGAGTGAATCTGAGAGAGGGAGAAGCATAGAGAGAGAGAAAGATACATACAGAGAGAGGGAAACATACAATGAAAGTGAGAGAGAGTCTTGCAGAGAGAACAAGACATGCATTGATCGCTAGTCTTAAGGAGAGAGAAGGGCATGCAGTAATCGAGATGGAGGGAGAAGACGAGGAAGAATTAGTGTACAGAATGAGAGAGATAGAGGAAGAGAGGGACACGGAGAAGCACAGAGAGGTAGACCAAGAGAGAGAGTGAGTGTGTGAGAGAAAAAAGAGAAGAGAGAAAAGGAAAGAGAGTACGGCATGGAGGGAGAAAAGACAGAGAGGGAGATACACAGTGAAATGTATATTTAGGGACAGAGATAGCGAGGCTGAGCGAGAGAGAGGGAGAGAGATAGGGAGAGAGAAACAGAGATGTGCTGGTAGATTGATGGATAGAGACAGGAAGAGAGAGGAACATGAATACAGATCACAGATACAGGGACACAAAGAGGTAGAGGCAGAGAGAGAGAAAGAGACAGAGACAGAAATAGAGATGGACTGAGAAGCAGAGGCTGACGCAGAAAGGAAAAGAGAAAGAGAGAGCGAGAGAGAGAGATGAAAATTGTAGATGGAGACAGGGAAAGATACATAGAGACATAGACTGGCAGAGCCAGCGAGGTGGAAGGAGACACACAGAGAGAGGGAGATACACGAAGTGATAGATACATGCAGAGAGAGAGGGTGCAGAGAGAGCGAGACAGACAAGCGAGTGCGAGGCATACAGTGAGAGCAGGGCATACTGAGAAACTGAGACATATAGAGAGTGAGATATACAGAGAGTGATCCATGCAGAGAGCGAGACTTCCAGAGAGTGAGGAGGAGAACATAGACAGAGGGAGGCACAGAGAAACACAGAGGGAGAGACGAAGATTGAGATCTTGACAGTCACATTGCAATGTAGAGTGAGAGAGTGAGAGGGAGAATGGATTGAAATAAAGGAGAGAGAGAGAGGGAGGTAGAAGAGGGGGGAGACCGTGACAGGGTGAGATAGAATCAGAGGGCCAGAGAGAGAATTTTAGAGAGAGAGAGAGAGAGAGAGGGAGAGACAGAGATAGAGAGAGAGAGAGAGAGATAGAGAGAGAGAGAGAGAGAGAGAGAGAGAGAGAGAGAGAGATAGTGAGCGAGAGAGGGAGAGAGATTGAGAGAGAGGAAGAGAAAGAGAGAGCCATAATTATATAGATAGTGAAAGGGAGAGGGAGGTTGGACGATTTGGTGAGAGAGGGAGAGATGGAAAGTGAGCTTTGAGACGGAGAGATCGGACGGAAGAGATAGATAGATAGATAGATAGATGGATAGATAGATGGATAGATAGATAGATAGATAGATAGATAGATAGATAGATAGATAGATAGATAGATAGATAGATAGATAGATAGATAGATAGATAGATAGATAGATAGATAGATAGATAGATAGATAGATAGATAGATAGATAGATAGATAGATAGATAGATAGATAGATAGATAGATAGATAGATAGATAGATAGATAGATAGATAGATAGATAGATAGATAGATAGATAGATAGATAGATAGATAGATAGATAGATAGATAGATAGATAGATAGATAGATAGAGATGCAACGGGGGAGAGTCATAGATTGGAAGAGTCAGAAAAAGAGATAGAAAGGCAGATAGGTGAGAGAGAGCGAAAGAGAGAGATCGAAAAAGATTTAGGAGACAGTGAGAGGCACAGAGAGTTAGTCCGGCAGGAACAGACAGATGCACGGAGATACACAGAGAGAAGGAGAGAAAAAGAGAGAGGGAGCGGCACAAAGAGAGACACACACACAGGCAGAGAGAGAGAGAGAGAGAGAGATAGAGCGAGAGAGAGAGAGAGAGACGTACTGAAAGTGAGAAATATAACGAAGGCGAGGCATACAGAGATCACGAGCAATAGCGAGAGTGAAGCAAAAAGAGAGCGCAGGCATACAGAGGCAGTGAGTCATACAGAGAGAGTGAGACATGCAGAGATAACAAGTTATTCAAAGAGGTTGAGGATTTTAGAGTATGCTAGACAGACAGAGACCGATATCCAAAGCGAGAAAGGCAAACGAGAGAGAGATAGGGCAGAGAGAAACAGAAACGGTGATGCTATTGAGATGCAGAGTCAGATTGCAATGCAGGGTGAGAGAGTATAAGGGAGAAGTGAGCATAAGGGAGGGGGTGAGGGAGAGAGAGA
Source organism: Cetorhinus maximus (assembly GCF_964194155.1). NCBI lineage: Eukaryota > Metazoa > Chordata > Chondrichthyes > Lamniformes > Cetorhinidae > Cetorhinus > Cetorhinus maximus. Next base: position 78,641,871 of record NC_135900.1, on the reverse strand, counting down.
GAGAGAGAAGAGGGAAAAGAGCGTGACAGGGAGAGAGATAATCGAAAGGGTAAGATAGAGAATGACAGAGAGAGGGACAGAGCAATATAAAGATTGAGAGGGAAGGTCAGAGAGTTCGATATGGTGAAAGAGGGCGTGACGGAAAGTGCGAGCATAGAATTGTAGATAGAGAGATGGAGCGGGAGGGACACAGAGAGAAACAGAGAGGTAGACAGCGAGAGTGGGTGTGTGTGTCTGAGAGAGATGGAGAGAGTGACAGTGAAGGACAAGTGACAGGGAGGGAGAGAGTCAGTGAAATAGAAATGTAGGGGGCGGGAGGTAGAGAGGCAGAGAGAGAGAGGGAGATAGAGAGATATATTTAGATAGAGACAGAAAGAAAGAGGCAGAGAGAAAGTGAAAAAAATATCATAGAGGGAGAGGCAGAGATATAGAGAAGCAGAGGGGCAGATACACAGAAAGGCAAAAACTGAGGCAAGGAGAGAGAGAGGCAGCGAGACAGAATAAGGTAAGGAGAGAGAGGCATAGAGAGAGGGAGACAGAGATAGAGAGAGAGAAAGAGAGAGAGACTGAGAGTGAGAACCAGAGAGAGCGGCAAGCAGAGAGAGACAGAGACAGAGAAAGAGAGGACGAGGCGCTGAGGCACAGGGGCATAATAACGAGGCAGAGATAGAAAGAAAGAGGGGGGAGAGATAGAGTGTCAGGGACAAAGAGAGTGGGGCAGTGACAGAGAGAGTGTGTATAGACAGAAAGAGAGAGGGCAGAGGAACAGAGGTGGGCAGAAACAGAGGGGCATAGAGAGAGAGAGGCAGAGAGAGAAAGACATATGGATCGACAGCTAGGAATGGAGAGAGGGGGAGAGGCAGAGAGAGAGAGAGAGAGAGAGAGAAAGAGAGAGAGAGAATGACAGAGAGGAAGAGAGTTTAAGGTCAAGAGGGGGACAGAAAGAGAGGATCAGAGAGAAAGGACAAAGAGAGAGGAGCACAGTTGAGAAATACTTAGTGGAGAACGAGAGAAATGGAGAGAGTGATAGGGAGAAGCAGAGTAATTGAGGGAGACAGAGTGGCAGAGAGAATATGACCTATATAGAGGGAGACAGAGTGAGAGGGAGAAGGATACAGAATGAAATAGCAAAGAGAGAGAGATGGAGAGGCAGTGACAGAGAGGAGGGAGAGATGGGGCGGAGAGATTTAGAGTATAGTGGAGGAGAGTGAGTGTTGGAGAGACAGAGAGATACGGGGACACAGGGAGAGAGAGTCAGAGAGATAGAAAGAGATTTGGACAGAGATAGAGAGGACAGGAGAGTGGGAAAGAGAGCCAGGGCCTCAGTAGATTTGGATGGAGAGATAGGAATCCATGGGCAGAGAGAGACAGAGACAGAGGCAAGGAAAGGGGCAGAGAGAAAGAAAGATACAGAGTGGGGCATAGGGGGGAGTGAGTCATAGAGGGGGAAAGAGAGATAGAGATAGAAAGAGAAATAGGGAGAGGGAGAGGGAAAGGTAGAAATAGAGAGGGGAAGTGGGGAACAGAGAAAGAGAAATAAGCAGAAAGGCAGTGACAGCGAGGCCGAGAAAGAGGCAGAGAGATAGCGGGAGTGAGAGTGAGAGAGAAAGACGGATAGAGACGAAGAGAGAGGCAGAGATTGAGAGAGGCACAGTGAAGTAGGAAATGAGATATAGCCAGAGAGAGGAGGAAGGATCGAAGCAGACAGAGAGATGCTGAGCGAGGGGCACAGGCCAAGGGGCAGAGTCAGAGAGGGAGAGGCAGTGGTAGAGAGACAGCAAGAGAGATAGTGGATGAGAGAGAGAGGCTGGGTGACAAAGGCAGTTTGGGGGAGGCGGAGATAGATTTGCAGTTGGTGTGTCTCGTAGGTAGAGGTAGAGAGAAAATCACCGAGAGACAGATGAATGTAAGCAGAGAGAGATGGGTCAGAGAGAGCGATACAGAGGGAGAGAGAGAGAGAAATAGAGAGAGGTGGTAGAAAGAGAGATGGAGATAAAGAAAGGCAGAAAAATAGAGGCACAGAGAGAACGGCAGAGAGAGATGCAGATGTAGGAAAAGTGAGGAGGGAAACAGTGAGAGGCAGAAGGAGAGGCAAAGAGAGAGAGTGAAGCAGAGAGTAGCAAAGGGAGAGAAACAGAGAGAGAGAGAAGAGAGAGAGAGATGCAGAAAGAGAGAGAAGGCAGAGTTTGTGAGTGGGAAGTAGAGTTAGAGAGAAAATCAGGGAGAGATAGAGAGAGAAAGACAAAGGAAGAGAGGGAAAAACAGGGTCATGGAGACTTAGGGAACGGCAGAGAGTGTGTATTGTAGGGGGAGGGAGAGAGAGACAGAGAGAGAGAGGGGCTGAGAGTAAGAGACTGAGAGTAACACGGAGAGAGAGAGAAAGAGAGGCAGAAAGACTTGCAGAGAGAGGCAGAAAGAGAGAGATCCACAGACAGAGAGGCAGAGACAGAGGCACAGGTGAAGAGCTACATAGGCGGAGGGGCAGAGGAAGAGAGAGAGGGGTGGAGGAAAATCTAGTGTGCCAGAAACAGAGAGAAGGAGAAGGGCAGAGAGACGGAGATATCGAGCAAGTGAGTGTGTGAAAGAGAGAAAGAGAGGTGGGCGAGAGAAAGAGGGAAATAATGAAATAAATAGTGAGGGAGAGCGAGAGGGAGAGAGACAGAGACAGAGAGAGGCATAGAGTGACAGAGAGGGAGCTGAGAAGCAGACACAGAAACATTGAGGCGGAGAAGCGGAGAGGGAGAGAGACTGTGAGAGACGGTGGGAGACAGAGAGAGTGAGGGAGGAAGAGAGAGAAAGAGATAGAGAGAGATACAGGCTGAAAGAGGCGGTGTGGAGGGGAGAGACGCAGAAATGAAGAGAGATTGAGAGACAACGGCGAGAGAGGGAGACGGAGAGACGGCCGGAAAGACAGAGGGGGCGAAAGAGAGACAGGCAGAGAAAGATGGAAAGGGAGAGACAGGCAATAAGCGGGAGAAAAAAACGCGCTGAAATACAGAGAGGGAGAGAGGCAGAGGTTGTGAGAAAGTAGCAGAGAGATTGAAAGAAAGAGATAGAGATAAATTTTGTGTGCGTGTGCATGTATGTGAGAGAGAGCGAGAGCGGCAGACAGGGCGAGGTAGACAGGCGTGGACGGAGACGTACAGCCAGAGGGAGGACGTCAGTGGCAGAGAGAGAGAGAGAGAGAGAGAGAGACATAAAGAGAAGGTGACACAGTGAGTGACAGTCAGAGTGGGAGAGAAAGATAAATAGAAATAGAGAGTTTGTGACTGAGTGGCAAAGAGAAAGAGAGGGAGACACAGAGTGCGGGACAGAGGCATGGACAGGGGCGGAGAGTCAGAGATAGAGGGACATTGACAAAGTGAAAGAGAGGTTTCACGGGAGTGGGAGAGGGGATAGAGAGGGAGGGAGAGCACGATAGGTGGGGAGTGAGAAACACAGAGAGAGAGAGAGAGAGAGAGAGAGGCACTTATGTTACGCAACACCTGCTGTTCGACTTCCGGATAAATAAACCTGATCCGGAACTCCGCTAGCTGCATAAACCTCCTATAGCCTTGTTTTTTTTTAATTCGCCTTGGCACCCAAAAATACCCACATTTCACAGCTGCAACATGACACACGTGCCTGCAATGCTACTTAAGTTATTGAGGTCATGTAATTTAAATACTTCCTTCAGTAACTTAAAGTAATGCTTATGTCCCGTACTTATGTCCTGTGCTTTATGTCCTGTGCTTATCAAATGCTAGTACAAAACACTGCGTAAAAGTATATGTTTATTAACTCAACAGCATATATGCAGTAAGTACTTATTTTCATTCTTTAATTTCATTTGTGAAGTTTCAGTTATTTATATTGATCAATCACTATAACTCCAATGTCCTAAGCAGGCTATAAGCACACTGACACTAACACGAAGCACTTACCGGCCAGTCAGCATACAATAACATCGATGAATAAGTATTTTGTTTTCTAAATAAACACGCCACACTGCCGGAGAAGTTTTTCTCTAGTGAAAATGATCTCCAATATAATAAATAGTCAAACGCGGCTGCAAGGGCTGTCGACAGGTACACTGATGGTTTCTTGCTTTGGAAATAGGCGCTTTTGCCGCGTGGTCTACTTTTGTTTACTGTCAAGAATAATAATTTTTAAAAAGTTTTTAGTAATTATAAGTTTTTAGAACGAACATGAATTAATCCTTGATTGAAAGCTGAAAATATTTAACAGCAGGACCAGAATCAGTGGAGTGAGAGGAGAAGTTTCACAACAGAGCTGGAAGTGCCGCACGTGGAACAGGCGTTCTGATATGGCAAGCGGTATGTGCCAGGCGGACCAAATACAAAATGGAAGCATGGCCAGTCTCTCAAAACGGTCTTGAAATTTGTTTTCTTAACAGGAAGATTTATACGCTGAAATCCGAATTATGAGTCCACCAGCAAATTGAGAGATTTGAAGAAATAACGTCAAACGTCTATTAGCAAAATATCGTAATTCAATCAGATACATAAGTTTACAGTTACTTTATATGACAACAAATCCCAGAATTTCTAATCAACCTGACGCCCAGATATACACCCGCTTAAGGCAACATTCCAAACTAGATTTAATTTTAAAAAGGCAATCTAACAAGTTTACCAGAGCACCAACTCGACATTAACATTTCATGGGCTTTTCACACAACGTTAGTTCCTGGAGCAGCACCTCTTCACAGTCACTAGAGACATCTACCAAGTTTGTTTCAAACGGTGTACCTTTCCAGATTTTGCACGGCCTTTCCCCCTTATTGACTTAGATTCTTCTTTATGCTTTTTTATTTCTCTTTAAAGTGTATCATCACATTGTTCTACATGTCTTTAGAACTTTGCTGTACCTATGATATAGCAGTTTTTCATGTGGTGAATATGACCTTTCGAGTTTGCGAAAAAAATATCTTCACTTGCTTCACTTATACCGTTATTTGTAAACATCACAGAATTCCTTTAATATTCAGGCAACGAATTCAAATTTCCAAATATGAAATTTCCATTCATCTATGGAACCCTCATCCGAGCTTATCCATCCCCATTTCAAACGGCTACTGTACACCTAACTAGTTCAATATTTCATTTCCAAAAACGACCAACACTCTTGCTCCTGTGAATATTACGACGCATAATACGAACATAAGAGCATACAATCAAACGAATTAGCAGCAGTTATAGGTCGTTTGGCAAGTCAAGCCTGCTCCGCCATTCAAAAAGTTCATGGTTGATCTGATTGAAAACTCCGGCCTACCACTCTTATATTATGATAAAGTCAGTATTTATAATTAGAACATAAAGTTCTGGATGTTCTCAGCAGGTCTGGCAGCATTTGTGTCGGGAACAATAGCTAAAGTTTTCGGTCTTTGACGAATTGATCGTTCTCTGCTCTTTGCAACATTTTGCAACGAGCAGACAATGATCGATATTAGGAATCGAAAGACGAAAATTAAAGCACCGAAATCTAACCGACGGCTTTCCATGCCGCCCCTCTGGCAACTTTATGCAGCGCCTTGGGCTGACACGTTTTCGGATTGAGGCCACCAAGGGACAAGCAGACGCTATATCCTTGCTTCTACTTATATTACCCATGCATTTCTGCTTTGTGCTTTTTGGCCTCAAGGAAATACTGTGCAAACTTTGCCAGACTTGCTGTTATTCAGTATCATCACAGACTAATTGATTTATGAATACTCGAATCAATTAAAATGAGAAAATTAGATCTAACTTGTGCATCACATCCAACCTGTTGAAAAACTGAATTCAGAGCAATACAAATTGGTTAAGCATATATAAAATTGGAAAACGCCATCGCACTAAGTGAACCCAATGCCTGCTTTCATATTGATCATTGAAAACGTGTTTCATCGTCTGCTGTCCAATGTATGGGCACTGAGTCAATGAGCACTCAACGCCCAAAACAATTCAAAAAGCGTCAATAACCTCTTGCGACTTCTACATCTGTTTGTAACCTTTGTACCAATTACTAAGGAGAAACATTACTAAAGTGATGATACAAATGTGATGGTAAAAATATGTTCACCTCTCGGGGAAATGAACCACATTGAGCAGGAAGGATATATACGCCGAGTGACAGAGGACAATAATTTGTCTCGAAGGAGAGAAAAACAACCAGAAAGCAAGGTTGTCACCAACTTCGCTCAGTATTGTTACATTTTCGGCAGCAAGTTCGGCGAATGCTTGCGGATGAACATTGGAAATTCAGCTGGAAGAAAATTGAGTGTTTGAATGCTTTATTATCCCATTTAGCGACGACGGGAGGGTGCATGGTTCCGTGAGCAGGATTAAAAAAACTGCGCGCAAAGAGGAAAACTTGCTTCCGAGTTCAAGTCCACGTCCATCGCCTTAACAGCTCGGCTGCAACTGCATCGTATGGGGTTAGCGGATATGATTTACAACCTGAAATCTTGCTAGTGGTGGAATTTGAACACACGGCTTCATAGAGATGGGAAGCGGTGCACAGAATCGTAAACCACTCGGAAAGAGAGTAACAGTCGACTTCAGAGGTTTCGCTTTGGAGTTAGAGCATAACAAATAGCCGCAGCAAAGCAACCGTTCTACCGCTCAGTCCAATCATAGCTAATGAAAATCAGAACCAATGTTAACACCACAGATAGATGCCATTCCATCCGAGTCATAGGAACTTTGGACTTAGGAGCACGGGTAGACCACTCCGTCCTTTGGCCCAGCTTCAACATTCAATCAGATTATGACAAATCCGATTGTGGTTTTACCTGCACTTTCAAGCCTTTCCCTCATTCCCCCGCCCATTCGCTCCATATCTATCAAAAAGCTGTCGGGATTTAATTCAATGAGTCCAGACTCCACTGTTCTCTGCTAAAAAAATAAACACAAACTAGCGACCCTCTGAGAGAAAAGAAAAACCTCTCCATTTCCGACTGTAAAGGGAGACCTCTGACTCTTCTGGAAACTAACTCACCTGACCCACTCTCTGGCCTTTTCCACGTGAACCAACACTATTTGCCCAATTTTCCATTGGAATTCGGCATTGAATTTGTCTCCCCCACGCTCTTAGATCGTGCATTCCAGATCCTAACAACAGAGTCACAGCATCTTAAGGGCAGAGAAGGAGACCATTGTGCCTATCATGTCTGCAAACGCTCTCCAAATGAGGGTACGGGCCTACTGTTATTGACCAGACTTTCCCCCATGCCCTTGACGACTGTCGCTGTTCGAATAATAATATAATGCCCTGTTCAATGCGTTGATTGACCCTGCCTCCAACGCTCTTCCAGACAGTGCATGCCAGGCCAGATCAGCTCACTCGTTGTATGTTTTTTTTTTTCCTTTCACGTTGCATTCGCTTCTTTTGTAAATCACTTTATATCTGTACCCTTTCGGCATTGATTATTTTATGAGCCTGAAACACTTTTCCATATCTTCTCTGTCCAGCCCCCTCATGATTTGGAGCGTCTCTATCAAGTCTCCTCTGCGCCGCCTTCTATTGAAGGAGACCAGTGCTAACATTTCCAATCTACCCGCACAGCTGAAACTTCTCATCCATGGAACAATTCGTGCAAACGTCTTCTTCACTCTCTGCAATGTGCTCACATTCTTCTTATGTTGTGACGACCAGTTCTGTACACTTAACTCCAACTGATGTATAACGAGTGTCATCTATAAATTCAGCGTAGCTCCCTGCTCTTGTACTGTATACCCATGTTAATAAAGCCCAGGAAACAATATGCTTTAATGACTGCTTTCTCCACCTGTCCTGCCAAATTCAATAATCTATGCACATATGCACCATGGTGTATCTGCTCCTTCAACCCGTTGAAAAATTCTCCCCTTATTTTCCATTTTCTGCCCATGTTCTTCTACGAAAATGCATCACATCGCTGTTCTACGTATTGAGCTTTATCTGCGATCTATCTTAACATTACTGCAATTTGCCGATAGCTTTTGGAGTCCTATAGTCTCCTCTTCGCTATATACAAGACGCACAAGCTTCATATCATCTTCAAACTTTGAAATTGTCCCCAGCTCACAAAAATCTAAATTATTAATGTCCATCAGGAAAATCAAGGGTCCCAACACGAACCCCTGGGGAAACCCACTACTGAACAATCCTGTAGCCCATAATAATATCCAATGGCCATTGACCTATGATTCCTATTTTTTTATGACAGGTTTGTATTCCCGTTTCCACCTTCTCTTTTATTCCAAGGTCAATAACCTTTCTCACAAGTCTGTTTTGTGGCTCTGTATCACATGCCATTCGAAAGTCCATATACATCAAAGCAAGAGGATTAGCCACATCGACATTTTCTGTGAGCTTGTCAAAAAATTATAGCAATTTATTTCAGCAGGATTTGCTCCTTAGTAATCCATGCTGGTTATTCCTTACCAAACTCAATTTGTTGTACTATGTGGCTTTTTATTCAAGAAACTTGACACAATCTGAAGTTACACTGACCGGTTTGTAAATTCTGCGCATATCATCACAACACTTTTTCAACAAGCTGGTAATGTTTGCATTTCTCCCGTCTTCTAGCACATTCCCTGACTCTAAGGAAGACTGACCACCCGCTGTGAAACACAGAAAGCTCTTTAAAATTGTGTGCTTCATTTGACGTTGATTCTTCACATTCATCCAAACAAAATAAATATCTTCAAAATTCCCTGTACTAGATTTTATCTGCCAGTCGTTCCCAAAATTGAATTGTGGAACGGCACCAAAAGAGAACGGAATCAAACTGGGAAAGAGAGAAGAAAAGAAGCAGCTGTTCTTTTGCAGCTATCAGGAGAATGGGACTCCAGTATAAGTTCCTTCTGACTGTTCACACTGCAACCAGAATGCAAAATTCTCTGGCGTGGGGGAAACCCGAGTGTCAGGATTAGGAGTGGCAAAATATTGCATGTTTTGTGGAAACACAGAAGGGCTGTTCACCCTGTAACAGCGTCAATTGTGTTAGACTTGGAAATGAAGTGGACAGAGCCAAAATAGAAGAATCAATTTTTTTTTTTTCTTTTTCACTGTGAGGTACGTTTATGGGAGTAAGTATATGTGTGTCTGTTTGCAAGATTTAATCACATTTGGAGTCAAGTAGACTTCAAGATTGAAATCATCAAACAAAACAATTTGCCAAATAGTGCACATGGATGCTGGCCTTGCATTTAAGATCTGAAACGGATTTGCATTTTTCGATAAATGAAGGGATTTGGAGTCCAAAGGATCTTAGTTTGCTGAAAACTAACCAGATAAGCAAAGCTCAGCAGTGTGTTTTTTTTTCCCCAAGGTTTACTGACAATATTGGCAACATGAAAGTTTTCCACGTTAAGAAAAATACAGTTTCAAAGACGTGTGGGACAATATAATTGGCAAATTAAAAAGAGAAACATATATGAAGAAGAAAGAAAGGCTATCTGGGGGAAGACAATGCAAGATCTAACAGGGGTGTTGTGAAATAGCCTTTATGATGCCTAAAGCCATCTGTGTATAAGCTTGCAATATAATGACATTAACGTTGGGCCAAATGTCGTTTGGAATTGCACTGTCAAGTGGATATTGTGTTAACCTGACCTTTTTGATTTAAATCTAAAACCTATTTTGGACTGGTGCCTTAAATGGGCTTTAACTGGAGCTCAGGATATAAGGATTCCTAGGAGACATTATCGTAGTAAGGAATTGTAGTCTTACGTATGAGTTTGAAATATTTTTTTTTGTTAATAAATATTTTGATTAATTCCAAAAATGTCACCAAGGCTTTGTGGACTCGGTACATCTGAATTCAGTGAACACATCACTGGTAATGCATTCAAGTTGCAAAAACATTGAGCTGGTGCAACCAAGTGTCCCTTGTGGATTTGGTCCGGCATGCACACAGCATGTGCCACGTCATTACATCAGTGAGGTGTAATGGTGCCACAAGCTGCGGATGTACATCTTTTAATCTCCAAAATCCCAACTTAATCAATGCCGCTGCTCTGAAACTTTCAAGCACAATATTGACCCTTTATCACTTACCGTGCCCAGCGGAATATCCAGTCCCCCTCTTGTGGTCGAACCAAGGCTTCTTATTGCTGTAGAATACATTTCCCTCCTTTTCTTTAATATAAATCTCTGTGACAGGTTGTACAGTATTGGGAATTAGATTGTAGATATCGGCTGAGAAAAATGACGACATGATTGGTCAGAAAAATTATTTCTTCGAAAAATTAACTTAAAATTGACTTTCCTGTTTAATTTGATAACTGTAAAACAATCCCGAATCAACTCCTTGTGCCATTGGGTCAGGGAAGCTTTGTTATAATTCGCAAAATGTGCATGGGCAATGCAGTCAGCTTCTGAACTTCTGCCAATGAGATCATTTTTATTAATTATTAAGTCAGAGTTTTCAAAGCGGAGTTGGACAAAAACTTTAATGAGGGAGAAGCAAACAGGGCTAGTGAGAGAGAGAAAAATAAATTGGAAAGATCTTTGTACAATATTGATATAGATACGATGGGCCGAAGTACCTCATATAGTGTTGTTCAATTTGATTATAGCATTCTTAAATCGGAATTTCTCCTGCATTCCTAATGAGAGCAACCGAATTCCATTTCTTCAAAGCAAAGGAACAAAGTTTTGGCACATGATGGCAAAGTTTAATATTTTATCCAGACCTATTTAGGGTTTTGCTCTGACTTAGGTTTATTATTGTAATGGTTATCATGTTTGCCTAAAACGTGCAATATTACGCTGTTCGAAACCAGCCAGAAACATTGTCACAATTTTTTCAGTCACGTTTGTGGAATGCAGAACCTTCGAGCCATGCCTCCCGGTCAATGCTTATCCGTCAATCAGAAACATATTCTCCGCTCATGGTGACGTTGCTGTTTGTGGGAGTTTTGTGAGCGGTGATTGGATGCCATGTGCCTTACATTCCAATAATGGCGACACTTCAAAAAGTCGTTCATTTACTGGAAAGCGCTTCGAGACATCTACTTTTCCTTAAAAGTGCCATACAAATGCAAGCCGGTCTTTCTTTAATTTGCTTAAACCCCTGTGCTCGAGTCAATGACCCTTGTCAGTGGAAAAAGTTTCTCCACATGTGCCGTATCAAACCGCACGTCCCCATCGCTTCACCCATTACGTTTGCACAGTTTCATTAAATCGCTGTTTAAACTTCTTTGCACTGTTAGGGGGGAAAGTTTACATTAATTACTAGGGGAAATATAGGGGTAGAGTAAGACCATATTGAAAGGGAATGAATTACTTAAAATCTCCAAGCACATTGGCAGTTAAAGATTACCAGATGAACCTTGCACAGCCTTGAGGGCCTGCAAACAACACAAAGGCGTTAGAGCCGGACTATGGTCTGAATTTGGCAATAACAACTAAGATTAAGTGTGCTCTTAAACAGATAGGGGAAGAACAGATGGCCCTAGTTTATGTAGGAGGAAGGTCTCTGCCTAGCTGAAAACAAATAGGGGGATATGGTGCATGTACTTGTTACCAGAGTTATCTGTTTAAAGTAAACCTTTGTGTTGACGAGATCAGAATCTGAAAACTGCTCTTGTACACAACCAATAATTTATCTATATGTTGAATACTTGTAGTTTAGCAGAGTGATATCTCAAGCTGCATTGAGGTGGATCCCCCCTTGCAATTGCTCGAATAAACAATCGTGACCTGTACCTGAGACTCCTGTGTTCCGTTTGTCAAAGTGACCACAACAGTTTGGTGTAGTTGGCAGGATAATTGGATCGGATCCTCGCGACGGATCTGACAATGGGTGAGTCAGTTTATTTTCCACCACTAGTTCTAGGAGAAAGCCTACCCGAGATACGGTCCGGTCAAGTATCAAAGAATCAGGAGGAAGACTCAGGACAGGAGACAGGAGGCACCAAGTGTAAGAGGCGGAGCCATGCTGGCGGGCTAGCTATGCCAAAGCCGTGCAGGGAAACTGGACCATTACTAGAGATAGGAGGCTGAGCCCTGCTGTCGGGTCACGATTTGAAATGTAACCTCTGCAGAAGATGCGAAGGCCAGACCCCAGCAAAGAGGAGTGGGGAGCCGTGCTGGCAGGCTACAGTTTCATACATAGCTTTAGCAAAAGCAGCACAGGCAGGTCAAAAACCAGTAAAAAGAGCACGGAGCCATGCTGGCAGTTTACGGTTTGAAACATGAACTTTGCCGAAGCCGCAACATGGAGGGCAGGTCCCAGTGAAACCGGACATGCCTCAGATAATTAAGTTGTTAGGTCTGTGCGAATGTACCGCACGGGGATAGACGGAAATTAGGAACAAAATCCCATAAGCAAAATTGAATAGTGCTATGGAATTCGAGTGGGGAAATGCGAACTGCATTCTGAGGTTCATAGCGGAACAACAGTCAAAATTAAATGCAAAAATGCAGAAGGACTAATGGAACCCACACAGAAAACAAAACAGTGGTGGATAGAGCATGAAAAGGATAAGGAAAATAGAGGGATGATGGTTATTATCACACTGTACCTACAGATGTGCAGGCGGGTTAATACTAAATTACAGTCCATTAGAGAGAGATAGACAAAGATGATCCAGGACAGATCAGAACAGTGGCGGCAGCTTCTAGTGACACCGATCAAGAGGTGGAGAGCTCCGAAGGAGAAAGCAATAATGGGTTGCGGCAAAAGCGCCATCATAAGAACCAACCGCCTCGCTGTGAGTTTAGATTCCATGGCCCCTATGGCAGTATCTGTTAGGAAAAGTAAATTCAGGAAAGGTGAAATAAAAACCGAAGAATGAAAGGGGACTAAGGAATAGTGGGGAAATGAGGAGATTGAGTGGGTTACGTTGAAAGTTAATCACACACCAGTCAGACCGGAGTAGTAGCAGGTTTGGCTTAAAGAACTACTGAGAATTAAATCTCAACATAGCAACCCATATTTGTGTACCAAACTGCGGGAAATGCAAGATTTCCATTCAATACCCCGTGCATATTCGTGAAGGCTCAGTGCCAAGGGGCTACCTGGGGAAGATTATGCCTGCAGTCTAAAGGTAGACAATTAACAAAACCTGGGGACGTCCCAAATCGGAAGAAGACGACAGCCCTGCAAGGGGACTTTGAGGAGGATCTTAATAAAGCCTTGGGGGATGAAGAAACAAATTGGGGTGTATAATACAGCGTGTGGGATGACGAGATGTGCCTGAAAATGTGGAAGGATGATTGCGACCCGCAATGTCCGCTACTGAATTTTCTGTAACTTACAAAAATTAATTCATCTAAGTGACAGGAGCTGTGAGTCCTGAAGAGGAAGACAGAGAGAGAGAGAGAGAGAGAGAGAGAAGGAAAGAGAGAACACAACGGGAGCCATGGGATTTAATAAGCACTAATAGGCAGGAGCTGGGGAAATGTGAGCTTTCATCAGTATGATTGTCAATACGCTGGAACCTTCAAGATCCCTTTATTTCCCCCACTGCTATTTGAAGTTTCGTTCAGAATATGAGACTTTTTAGTCGTTAAACGGAGTTAGTTGAACCAGTCTTTGTACCACCCCCTTCCAGACTAGCGTCACCACCTTCCAAGCTGATTGGAATTGATACATACGAATTTCATTAACTCATACGACTTAGTTTTCTAAAATTCTGTGGGGAATAATTACCTGAACTTCTTGGGATTCTAGGAAAACCAAAAGTTTTTCACACGATCTGGGTGGTTCCAATGCATAAAATTGGGTTTATTTTGAAGACATTAATTAAATATGAAAGAAAATCTGCATCCCAACAGCACTGTTATTTGAAGTTGGTACAAGGTGTAAAGTGCAATGCAGTTTGGAAGATAACTTTTTATTCACTAGAATGCTATCTAAGATAAAAAATGTATCGATAAACATATGGGAATTATAAATTGGATACAAATCAATGCATATAAGAAAGTGTTTGTTTTAATTTTGATATTGTAGGTACATTACTAACAAAGTTGAAAATTTGAGGTTTGGTTCCTGTTAATTTCTCGAAAGGGAATTTTCATTTTTAATGGTTTGACAAATTTGGCACTAATTCAAAAGCTGCAAACTTTTGTATTAGTAAGTCTGTTCCCAACATATGAAGCTAAGCTCAAGACGTTGAAAAAGTTGGGCAGAAATCCAATGTTTAGCCGAGTTAATGAATCTGCAATAATTCTAAAAGAAACTGGCCAGACACAATTTAGTGGGTTTCTTTTGAGACAATAAAATGTTTTTTTAGAAGAAGATAAGGAAGCAAAACATATGAATGCCTGATTTCTGATCTTAAAACTGTTAAGAGAATATATATATATATATATATATATATATATATATATATATATATACATATATATAAAGTCTCTCCAGGCAACCTGAACAAGAAAATATGGTATCTGTTTTATGTGTAAAATGATATCAGGCAAGCAGGATAAAGATTAAGGGAAAGAGGAAACAATATGCAAACTTTTTTAAGGAAAGTGAATTTGATAATCTGTAGTTCAGAAAATTAAATGCAACGAGAAGTAATACTTAACACCAATTTACCACGAGATTTATATAGGGAAAGGGAAAGCTGGAAAATGGTTAAATAGATGTAGTATTGATTGTGTTAATGTGTGTACGAGCTACAAATAGTAAGACCACAGGATTATCACTATCATGACAGACAGAGTTAATCGGCTCGCAGAAAACACCGTCTCTGGAAGTGAAGATATGGAACCATTGAAAGATAGGGTAAGAAGGTCAATTTTAGAGTTGTGTTGGCAGTTTTAAGCAATTGAGGTCCGACGCGGGACAGCAGTAGGAGACAATAGACTGGAAGGAGTGGAGGGGGCCTATCCAGATTGATTCAGGTCAGGCAACTCATTTCACTAGAAGAGTCATTAAAGATATGTATCAATTTAAATATAAACAGAAATTCCACATTCCCTACTAGCCAGAGTTCGGGGATGTTGGAAAGGATGAACTGAACTTAAAGAAAACATCTATCACAAAAGCAATTCAAGAGACAGAGAACAGCCCAAAATTCGAATGCGCCTTAGAGGCTACATCAAGCTGGACCGCCGGGTTTACCCCATATTAAATAATGACAAGGAGAGCAATGCAGTTACCCAAGGGAATCATAGTAGGACTGGGAGATGTAGGTTTACTAAAAGGAAGAATAAGAGACTACATGAGCAAAATTAGTAAGGAATTTCATAAGTTTAGGAAGGAAGTCAGAGACAGACAGTTGATTAAGGATATGGAAACAGGGCGAAACTAATAGCAACCATGGACCACGTGCATAATAAGTTGAAGGTCAAGGTGAGCTCGGAGCGAACAGGCATGGACCATACGAGGTAATTATGACAGGTGATACATTCACATTTGTAGTTATGAGAACAGGAAGTAAATGGAGGCATTATGCACAGTTAAAGATACATGGCGATTGAGCAAGCGGTAACCCGGAGAATGGAAGCTGATGTTAATAGCTCCACAGATCTACGATTCTGGTAGTGGGTGTATCAGTACTGGCAACAAGGTTGGGGATCATCACTGCTCAGCCCGCACCAGAGGACCAATTTTGATACAGCAATGACAGTGCCGAATGCGACACGCAACGGGAAATCATAAACGCAACAGTTGGAGTACAAGTGTTTCCTAATTTTAGTAAGGGTTGCTTCAGATCGGGCGTGGCAAGTCCACCCAAAGGAGAAGATTTGTACCACTACCCAGCCACCTCACACATCTACTTCCACAGTCTGAGTAGAGATAATTGAAGCTTCTCAAACCACACCAGCTGACCCATCTTTTTTGGCCATGTCTCCAGAGCCAACAAATGGTCTCTTATTGGTCAATTATAATAAAGTTTTATATGATAATGTACCCCATGAGCTGGTACACTTAGCCTTGACTGTATCCAGTGTCGCCCTGCCCAAGTGGTGCCCAACCCACATTCAAACATTGTATAAGGCTCTGACGACCCAGTTGATGGCTGGAGCAGTCCAGTTTAACGGCGGGATGCGATGAGGGCCAGAGGGGGGCCGAGCTAAGTGTAGCCTGATAATTGACGCTGCCACGATATTCAATAAAGGGACATCAATAGTTAATTCCACTGACTTAGAACTATAGATCAGAAGGTCCGTAACTTGAACTTTAATTTTAAGGAGATTTTAGGGCAGGTACAGGGGATCGAGGATACCCAATTAGATAAAGAGCAGGACGTGACACGGTTAATTCAAAGCATGGCTATCATGCTCGAAATTCATGAGGGGACTAACGGTAAGCAAATTGAAATTGCGAAAAAATATTTCAGATAAAGCGAACAGAAATGATAATTGCAGCACCGATAGATCTTGGTCACTGGAACAAGCCCGAGATAAATTAAGACAAATTAATGAAGGGGTAGCTCCTTTATGGGTAACTAATGAACACATATTGAATCTTTCACCACGCAGGATTCAGGACTTGACCGGTTGCCAGCTCAGAGGTATAACACCCGTATATAGAATGAGTGTCGAATGTATAGTGAACTTTCCAACCGTTTCTTCTCTCTGTTATTCTGTCATTCCCTCTCGCTCCCTCTGTCCCCCACATCACTCACAGAGCAAACCATACACCTCCAGGCCCACAGCTCTCTCCTCTCTCTCAAATGCCATTGGTTCGACATACAGACAGATAGAGAGAAAGACAGCCAGGACCTAAATAAAGTCAATTGAAATGTCATTCAACCCTCAATCCATCACAATGCCTAAGATGCGAGCCTTATTCGGAAATTAATACACATTCACGTTCACTATCTTAAATTCCAGCACTCTCCGGAGCTTTACAGTCGAACAATTAAATCCATTAAAGTGTGGTGTTGATGGAATGTAGCAAATTCTGCGGGTATTTGCGCATAGTGATGTCTCACCGTGTGAGCATCCTGAAAAAAAGTGTTGTAGGTGAGAACTGATGTAAAGAAAGGGTGATAAAATGACTTCTTAACAACGTAGCAAAGGAAGATACCCAGGATTGAACACCTCAACGTCCCAGTGTTATTTATGTTGCTGCTCTTTCCTTCTAGAAGAATATGGTGAGGGTATTTCAACCTCAGAGAGGGAGATGGGCAGTGACTATACACTAGGATACCCCCAGATCCTCTCTTGCTGTTCTCCATCAATAACTGATTTCTGCAGGGAAGGCTGTCGGAGTTATGAACACAAGCAAGATCCCACAAGCAGTACGATTTTAATCTCCAAACAAATTTGTCTCAGTGATGTCGATTGAAGGTGTAAATCTTGTTTAGAACGAAAGGCAGCAAAATATTGCTCTATGAATCGTTCTAACTCTTTTAGCCCCAGTAACAGAAACTGAACAAAAACCTCAGGGACAAGAACAGGGGCCTGTCAAATAGACAAATCCACTTCATCCAGAGCTCACCCCCAAATCCTCACAGGCAGGGCTGCGAGGTTAAGTGGAAAATTGGACACACACCTTCCACAACCGATCCGAACCACTCCCATCCCATCCACCGCCCAATTAAAATAATAACAAATCACATCGGTGCATATTTTTTGTTTACATTTGATATATTATTAAACATGGAAAGATATTGCTGAGCAGAGTGAAGGAGATGAGGAGAGAGAAAAGGGGGAGAGAGAGCGAAATCAGGGACACGGAGGCAAGAAATGTCTCAGCATATATTGATCCCACAAGTAGCAGTGAGTTACTATTTTGCACGGACACGGGGAGCCTGTGTGTGTGTTCCGCGCTTAGGGTCACCCAATCACCCCATTGCCCGTCTCTCCCCACAAACGTTTGAACTCCATTTTCAAACTGGGAAGAACAAACAGACCCGTTTGAGATATTTTTTAATTCACCAATGGGGATTATTTTTTCTTGGAAAACACTATTTCTGGAAGTGTCTAACTAGAACTGGGCAGTGACTCCCAACTGGTGACGCTCACGGTCCTCTCTACATTCAAAGAGCACCCTCCACTCAACCCCACTTTATTTCCCTCTCCCTCTTTGTTTTGCCCTCCCTCTCTTTCTCTCTTTCTCCCTGTTTTACCCTCTCACTGTCGCTTTTCTCCCTATACTCCTGTGTCCCACTCTTCCATTGCCTTTCCCTTTCCATCCTTGTTTTCACCTCACTCTCTCCATTTTCCACTCACTCTCCGTTTTCCCCTCGTTTTCTCTTTTCTCTCTACCTCACCAGAAAATGGGGAGACAGACAGAGATACAAACACACATCCACAATCTCAACCATAGGAAATTGCTTTGAACTGTGCTCCCTGCATTTACTTTATCCCCCAAAACATCAATCTGCCGAATGAAAGTTGAAAACCATTTGTGCTCAGCAAGATCACAACAGTGGCCACAAGTTCTGCATTGATTGTAAATTCTGGCCTCCCCTGCTGCCTCTATAGGACACGTGAATTACTGAAAACTCTGATCAATGAGTCCTTATCAAGGCCTATTCGGGAGACTAGGATTTTGAACTCAAGTCATGGTTCAAGCTTGTACCATCTCTAGAGTTTCTTCATAATAAATTTTACTGTGACTACCGGAAGCCTGTTCGCAATAAGAAGTTATTAAACTTTAAATTTTCAGTTTTCTGAATTTCAGATTATATATTTTCTGACTACCTTCCTCTTTCTCTTCCTCACCCTCGCTGTCCCTTTTCCCTGTCCCTTTCTCTAAAATTTCTCCGTATCTTTTTTTTTGTTATGTCCCTCAACCTCTCTAAATATCTCTTTCCCTCGTTCTCTATCTTCATGGCTGACCCTTTCACTGTCTCATGCCCGTTCCCCCATCCACCCCGCCACCCACCCCCTTTCTCTCTCTCTCTCTCTCTCCCTCTTTCTCCCATGCTCTCCTTTTTTCTGTGGCTGCCTTTCTCACCCTCCCCCAGCATCCTACCTCGTGACACATAACAAAGAGAGTGAAGCATTTAAATGGTGATTGCACTTTCACGTTGAACCTTTCTAACCCCTTCTTAAAACTGAGTTAAAATGTTGTCTGTGCTTTTCGTTGTGCCGCTGTTAGATACGCTTGTCTCTGGTCTCAAGGCTCTGATCTCCACTGTTGACATCGAAGGCAGACAACAACTTGGATATTGTTTCAATAAATGTGAATCACCTTTATTAAACCTCTAAGGAAAATATATATACTCACAATGACTCTGGGTGCTTAGAAATGCCGCGAGCTTGGGTCCGGCACAGGTTTTAGGTCCTTCAACAGGTCTGCCTTTACAGCCTCGCAAAGTTTTCCCAAACCACTCGACCGACTGCAGTAACAATGTCATTTTGGGTTGTTTTTTTTATACCTCTACCTGAACCTTGCCCTTGCTTTATAAGGTGATACGTAAATCCGATCGTCGTATTGACTTATTGACCCCACCTGACCATCCATGAAAACGTCTGAATGGTAATGCTCCGCCCTTAGCTTTGTCTTCAGCTGTTTGGCAACATTTGGCTTGATCACAGTATTTTGGAGAAGGAAGAAGTATATTCAAACATTTCCGAGTGGTCATTGTCTCCTTCAGTTTCTGTGAACGAAGCGTCTGCGGCAAACCACACCTCGGGACCTGCCCTGAAATGTTTGTGTCTGTTAGTGTGTGTGCGCGCGCGTGTATGTGCGTCTTTGTGTGTGGGTGTACCTGACTGTGTGTGTGTGTGTGTGTGTGTCTGTCTGGCAAGCTCGAGGAGAGCGGCGGAGAAGCAGGATAAAGAAGCGCGAGGAGAGCGGAGACACAGGATAAAATGGGGCGATGATAGCGGTGGAGACACAGGATAAAAGAGCGCGAGCAAAGCGGCGGAGACAGAGGATTAAGAGCGGGAGGAGTGCGGCGGAGAGAGGGGATAAACGAGCGCGAGGAGGGCGGCAGAGACAGAGGATAAATGAGCACGAGCAACGCGGTGCAGACACAGGATAAAGAGCGCGAGCAGAGCGGCGGAGACACAGGATAAAAGAGCGCAAGCAGAGGTCCAGGGAGCAGAGTCGGAGGGCGCAGTTCCAGAGAGGTGAGTATAGTAACGTTAACGTGGGGATTAATGGACCTCGGGTCTTAAGAATAAATTAAAAGTGCCGACACGGTAAATCTGTGACCTGATTGGCTGGTAGAGAATCTACACTGAAATTGAAACTAAAACGTTTTTAAAATAATTAAACCAAATAAATTAATACCTTAATTAATAAGTAGAGG
The DNA here is from genome assembly GCF_964194155.1 of Cetorhinus maximus. Lineage (NCBI taxonomy): Eukaryota > Metazoa > Chordata > Chondrichthyes > Lamniformes > Cetorhinidae > Cetorhinus > Cetorhinus maximus. The sequence continues at coordinate 78,621,730 of NC_135900.1, read as the reverse complement.
GTATCTAGACCAGAATCAGGGGATTGCTGTTCTTAGAATTTAGCATTTATAGTAGAAATATACACCTAGGTAATTTAGAGTTAAAAAGGAGTTAATGGTAAGTTATTAGATTTAAATTAATTTATTAAATAGTTATAGAAATGACAGTTGCGCGGGTGAAGTGTTTCACCTGTGGTATGTGGGAAATCTATGACGCTTCAAATGTCTAGAACATCAACATCTGCAGGAAGTGTACACAATTGCAGCTCCTCACAGACCCGCATGGATCCGTTGGAACAGCAGTTGGAAGCCCTTAGGAGCATTCAGGTGGCGGAAAGCGTCATTGAGAGGAGTTTTGGAGATGTGGTCACACCCAATGTACAGACAGATAGATGGTTGACATCTAGAAGGGGCAGGCATTCACTGCAGAAATGTTAATTGGCTTTCTAACAGGTATAGCATTTTGGATAATGTTAATTGTTATGGCCGCCTCTCAGGGGACAACAACAGCAGTAGCCAGAGCAGTGGCACCACGGCTGTCTCTGTTGTTCAACAGGGGCGCAGGGGGTGGGGTGGGTGTGGGGGGGTGGTTGGGGGGGTGGTGAGGGAGTGTCAAAGCACAGAAGAGCAATTGTCATAAGGGACTCTATAGTCACGGGCTCAGATAGGCGCTTCTGTTGTCGTGAAAGAGTCACCAGGATTCTATGTGGGCTCCCTGGTCGCTGGTTCCAGGATGCCTCCGATCGGGTACAGTGCAATCTGAACTGGGAGGGAGAACAGCCAGAGGTTCTGGTACACATTGGTATTAACGACATAGGCAGGAAAAATGAGTAGGTCCTGCAGCGGGAGTTCAGGGATTTCGGCAGAAAGTTAAAAAAACTTGATTTCTAGGATTGTAATCTTAAGATTACTCCCTGTGCCACGGGCCAGTGAGGCTAGAAACAGGAAGATAGTGCAGCTGACCACGTGGCTGAATAGATGGTGTAGTAGGTAGGGTTTCCGAAATCTGGATCATTGGAATCTCTTTCAGGGCAGATGTGACCTGTAAATGATGGGTGGGTTGCATCCAAACTGGACTGGAACAAACATCCTGGCTGCGGGGTTTGCGAGTGTCACTCTGGAGTTTTTAATCTAGTATGATAGGGGGGTGCAAACCAGCGCAATATGTCAGCAGGTGAAATAAATGACAGGGAAAGAGTGACTGTTGCTAGTAGGACTAAAAAGAAGGACAGGCAGGGAGAAATTACTGGACAGAGTGGCACTGGGAGTCTTGAATGCATTTCTTTCAATGCGATAAGTATAACAGGCAAGGCAGATGATCTCAGAGCTTGCATTAGTACTTGGGACTATGATGTTATTGCTATTAAAAAGTCTTGGTTGAAGGTTGGACACGAGTGGCAGATAAACGTTCCAGGATTTAGATGTTTCATGCAGGATAGAGAGGGTTGTGGAAGAGATAGGGGATTTGCACTGCTGGTTAAGGGGAATATCACAACTGTACCACAGAAGGATACCTCCGTGGGCTCATGCAGGGAGGCAATATGGGTAGAGCTCCGCAATAGGAAGGTTGAAGTTCCAATGTTGCCGGTTTACTATAGTCCTCCCAATTGCCGGAGGGAGTTTGAGGAAGATTTATGTGTGAAGATTTTGGAAAAGATGTAAAAACAACATGGTTGCTGTGGTGGGTGATTTTTCTTTCCTTATATTGACTGGGAATCACTTCGTGCTGGGGGTTTGGATGGTGCAGAATTTGTAAGGTGCATCCAGGAGGGCTTCCTGAGACAATACGTAGATAGTCCAACTAAGGAAGCGGCAATATTGGACCTGGTATTAGCGAATGAACCCGGCCATGTTGTCGAAGTTTCAGTATGGGAGCATTTCGTGAAAAGTGACCATAATTCAGAAAGTTTCAAGGTACTGGTGGATAAGTGGAGTCATCGGTTAAGGTGCTTAACTGGGGCAATGCTAACTATAACAATATTAGTCAGGAACTGAGGAATCTAGACAGGGAGCGGATGTTTGAGGGCAAATCAACAATGGACAAGTGGGGGGCATTCAAACGTCAGTTGACAAGAATTCATCATTGACATGTTCCGGCTAGGATGAAGGATAATCATGGCAAGTTTCTGGAACCTTGGATAATGAAGAATATTGTGAGATTAGTCAAAAGGAAAAGGGAAGCATTCTTAAGTGCTAGAAGTCTGTGAACAGATGAAGCCTATGGAGAATATAAACAAAGGAGGAAGAAACAAAAGCAAGAGGCCTAAAATTGGTCATGGAACGTAACTGACAACCAAGATTAAGGAAAATCCCAAGGCCTTTTACACAAATGCAGAAAGCAATAGGTTAGCCAAGGGAAGGGTAGGCCTACTCAGGGACAAAGGTTTGAATCTGTGTCTGGAGCCAGAGGAAATGGGAGGCATACTAAATGAAAACTTATCCTCAGTTTTCACCAAAGGGAAGGACTTAGCGGTCCATTTATCTCTGGAAGAGCGTGTAGGTAGCCTGGATCATGTTGAGATCAGCAAAGAGTTGGTGTTGGGCGTCTTGAACAATATTAAGGTGGATAAGTCCCCAGGGCCAGATGGGATCTACCTCAGAATAATGAGGGAGGTAAGGGAAGAGATTGCTGGGGCCTTGACAGAAATCTTTGTATCCTCACTGGCTATGGGTGAGGCCCATGATGACTGGAGAATGGCCAATGTTTCTTCCACTTTTTAAGAATTGTAACAGGAATGATCCAGGAAACAACAGGCCGGTGAACCTTACGTCAGTGGTAGGGAAATTATTGGAGAAGATTCTTCGTGACAGGATTTAATACCATTTGGAAGCAAATGGGCGTATGAGAGAGGTACAGCATGGTTTTGTGAAGTAGAGGTCGTGTCTCAATAAGTTGATCGAGTTCTTCGAGGAAGTGACAAACATGATCGATGATGGAATGGCAGTGGATGTTCGAGACATGGATTTCAGTAAGGCCTTTGACAAGGTCCCTCATGGCAGACTGATACAGAAGGTAAAGTCGTTCGGGATCAAAGGTGAGCTGGCAAGATGGATACAGAATTAGCTTGGTCATAGACAGACAGAGCATAGCAGTGGAAGGGTGCTTCTCTGAATGGAGAGCCGTGACTAGTCGAGTTCAGTGCTGGGACCTTTGCTGTTTGTTGTAAACATAAATGATTTGGAGGAAAATGTAACTGGGCTAATTAGTAAGTTTGCAGACGACACTTACGTTGGAGGTTTTGCAGGTACTGAGGAGGATTCTCAAAGGAGACAACGGGAAATAAATCGGTTGGATCAGTCACAATTGGTCAATAGAAAACATGGCTGGTGTGTCATGCATTGTTAATTAAAGCTGTGCGACAGGGAGAAAGGGGATAGAGACATCGGTAGATTTATCGAGGGCAGGAGCATAAGAAAGTTTGCAAAGATGTGGAAGCTAGATAAGTACAGATAAAGTGAGAGAGTGAGAGAGAAAGAGAGAGAGAGAGTGAGAGAGAGAGAGAGATGTGAATGTGCTGGGAGTGGAAGGGTCACTGTTAATTATAAATGTACAGACGCACCACTCCTGTACAGGGGCGGCATCCAATGGGAAAGGGACAATCCTGGATCCAGCGTTTATGGCGACGGCGGGGGAGAGGGAGAGGAGCGGGGGTGGGGGAAGGGCTGGTGGTGGAAAGGGGGCGGTTGCTGGCTTTGTGCCGAGCATGCGAGAGCGAGAATCCTGGTCTGACTCGAAAGGGATGATATCAATTATTGAGTTATTTTGGCGGAAATGAGGCAATATGATTTAATCAGTAGAAATACGAGGTAATACACCTGGGCAGGGCAAACAAAGAAAGGAAATGTTCAATGCACGGAGTGGATACTGAGAGTTGTAGAGGAAATAAAAGCCTTTGAGGCCCAGTCCACTGGTCCCTGAAGTAGCAAGACAGGTTGACAAGGTGACGAAGAAGGTATATGGAATTTGCCCCTTTATTGGGCATATAAAGTGAAAACAAAATGAGGGTGAAATATGCTGAACCTTTAAAACCTGCTGGTTCGATCACACATATAATTTCCTTTATATTTCTGCATAGAACGCTACAGGAAGATCAAAATTTATCTGGGGGGCTTTCAGAGAGGATTTACATGCATGATGGCTGGGCTGGAAAATTGCAGCCAAGAGGAAACTTGGATAGGCAAATGTGAAATATTCATTGGAACTGGGGAGGCTGAGAAGTGAACTAATCGATGTATGCAAGATCATAGGAGCGTAGATAGTTTACACAGGAAAGACTTGTCTCTCCTAGCAAAGATGTATTTTGTTTTACTCGATTCTCTGGGTATGGACTTCACTGGCAAGAGGAGCATTTATTGCCATTCCTAGTTTCCTTTGAAAATGTATTGGTCATCTACCTTCTTGAACCGCTGCAGTCCATGTGGTACACGTACACCGACAGTACTGTTAGGAAGGGAGTTCCAGGACATTGAGCAAGCGACATTGAAGAAAAGGCAACCTGTTTCCAAGTCAGGATGGTGATTTACTGGGAGGGGTCGTCCAGATGGTGGTCTTCGCATCTATCTGCTGCGCTAGTCCTTACAGGCCATCGTGGGTTTGTGTTTATATAGTGCTGTCTAAGTTTACTTGGTGAATTGCTGAATAAATCGTGTAGATGTTGCACATTGCTGGTGCTGTGCCTCGTTGGTAGAGGGAGTGAATATTTGTGGATTCCATGGGGGCCTTACCCTGGATGATGTCAAGCTTCTTGAGTGTTGTCGGCGCTGCTCTCTTGCAAGAAACTTGACAGCATTCCATCACGCTCCCGGCTTGTGCCTGTTAGATGGAGGACAGCCATTGGAGAGTCAGGAGGTGAGTTACCCGTCGCTGGATTAGTCGCCTGTGACCTTCTCTTGAAGGCATACCATTTATATGGCTATTTGAGTTCAGACTCTGGTGAATGGTACTCCCAGGTTGATGATAGTTGGGGGTTCACTGATGGCAATGACAACGAAAGTTAAAGGGCGATTGTTAGATTGTCAGTTGCTGGAGATCGTCACTGCCTGACACTTATGTCGCATGAATGTTACATGAAACTTGTCAGACAAAACCTTTGTATTGTCCCAGTCTAGCTGCAATTGGACATGGGCAGCTATAGTACCTGAGTAGTCTCGAATGGTGAAGACCGTTGTGAAAATATCAGCGAACAGACCAATTCTGACCTTAAGATGGAAGGAAATTCATTGTTTAAGGAGCAGAAGGTGACTTTGCTGAGAACAATTCCACGATGAATTCCTGCTGTGATACCCTTTAGACGAGATAACTGATGTCCAACAAAGACAACCATATTCCTTTGTGCCAGGCATGTCTCCAAACAAAGGAAGTTGTTTTCCTGTTTCCCACTGACTCCAGTTTTTCAGGATATCCTTGATGCGACACTGTCAGTTGCTGTGTTCCTGCCATGGGCAATTAATCTCACCTCATCTCTTGATTTGAGCTCATTAAAACATGTTTGATCCAAGGTTGTAATGATGTCAGGAGCTGCGTGGCAGTGGCAAAATGTGATCTCGGCATCAATTAGCAGGTTGTGGATCAGCAAGTTTCACTGGATAGCGTTGCTGAAGTCCCCTTCCATTACGTTACTGCTTATCGATAAGTGGCGGTGATTGGCCAAGTTGGATGTCTCCAGCTTTTCGTTTACAGTACATAACTGGGCAATTTTCCACATGGCTGATTAGGCGCCAGTGTTATATTTGTGCTGGAATATCTTGGCAAGCGGCGTGGCATGATCTGGATCACATGTCATAAGCATTATTGCAAGAATATTTTCAGGGCCCGTAGTCTTTGCAGTGTCCAAAGCTTTCAGCTATTTCCTGATATCACATGGAATGAATCGAATTGGTTTATGACTGGCACATGTGATGCTGGTGTCCTTCGCATCAGGCCAATTTGGAAAATCAGCTAGGGACTTTTCGCTGAAGTTTGTAGCAAATATTTTAAACCTGACATAATACATTGATGTGCTGAGCTCCCCGATCTTTTAGCACGTGGATATTTGTGGAGACTCCTCCTCCCCCAGTGAGTTGTTAAAATTACCAACACCATTCTAGACTGGATGTGAAGGGCTCCAGAGCTTTGATCTGCCCCGTTGGCTGTCGGGTCTTTCAGGCCTGTCTATCACTTCTTGCTTTTGATTTTTGACATGCACAAGCACTGTGTTGGAGGTTCATCTGTTTAATTCCGTTCCTCATTGGGGACACAGTTTTGATGTGATTGGCAGAAGGATTAGAGGGTATATGACGAAATGCTTTTTCAACTAGAGAGTGGTGGGCATCCGGAATTCGCTGCCAGGATTGCTGGCGGAGGCAGGGACGCTCAACTTATTGAAAAATAACTTGGACCAGCAACTGAAGTTCTGTAACCTGCAAAGATACGGAACGGGTGCTGCAAGGTGGGAGTACAATTTCTGATTCGTGTTTTCCACTCACACTATTGGCAGAATGGCCTCTTTGCTTCCATAATATTACTATAATTCCATGGAATGCGAAATAGAGAGGCCTGAGCAGTAGGGCGATTTGCTGAAGGGATGTGGATAGAGGGTCATTCGTGAATGGACGAGGGGCGTCGTTGATTGAGTAGGTAGGTGGCAGGGGGGTGTTGGGGGGTGGAGGTGAATGCGAGTGTGACAGTCCTGGACTGAGTGCATATGTGGTGATGGGTGGTTGTGTGTGGTGTTGATTGGGAGAGGGACAACCCTGGATTCAGTGGATATGAGTTGGGTGGCATTTTGTTTGTGAGAGTTGGAGGTGAGTGAGAGAGTGACAGCCATGGACAGAGAGGATATGTGATGCTTGAGGTGATGGGGGTGAATGGGAGAGGGACAGCCCGGGATTGAGTGAATATGTGGCCTGCGAAGGCTGGGGAGGGGGTGTTGTGTGGTAAATGAGTAAGTGACATTTCTGAGCTGAGTGCTTATTATGATGAGGGGCGATGGGGGTTGAATGGGAACGAGAAAATCATGAACTGAGTGAATATGCAGTGGTAGAGAAGGAGGGTGGGTCTGGATGAGACATGGACAGCACCGGACTGTGCGGTAATGTGGTAGCGTGAGGTGGTGGGAGGAAGTAAATTAGGCCCGAACAGAGACAATCATCAGATTTTTTTTTTTGCAATGAGGCAGTGAAATGGAAATGGTACACACACAGAAAAAGAGAAATAGGAGCTCTCAGATTAATTTTGGGACCCTCGCAATTAATGGAGGTTTCTCAGAATAAATAGTTTGCCCTCAGAATTAATGGAGTTTTATCAATATTATTGGGTGGGCCCCACAACAAATGGGTTTGTTCATAATTAATGGGGTGGTTTTGAACTAATGGGGGCACTCTAAATTGACGGGGGCTTCTCCGAAGTAAAAGGGGGCGCTGAATACCGGTGGGGAACTTCTGATATTACGTGGGGCACTCAGAATTAATGGAGGGCCCTCAGAATAAAGCATAGAACAAGGGAATAAATGGGGGGGTTCTCGGAATTAATGCGGCTGAACTCAGAATTGTTGGTGGGCCATACTAAATAATGGGAGGTTCAGGAATAATGGGGGGACAACCCAAATGAATCGAGGAGCCTCAGAATTAATGGCGGTAAATTAAGTAGAATTATGCGCGGGAACAGAATTAATGGTGGCCATCAGAAGCACATGGGTGCAACGTAAAATAAATGGCGGGCCCTCAGAATGAATTGTGGATCCCCAGGCTTAATAGGGGTGAACTCACAAGTAGTGGTGCTGAAATAGATGCGGCCCCTCAAAGATTTTCTGTGGCTATCGGAATTAATGGGGAGTGCTCAGAATTAATGAGGGGCTACCAGCATTATTGGGGGCCTCGCAGTTAATGAGTGAAGTTCTGCACTAATGCAGGCTGCCCCGGATTAATGGGGAATCCCTCATAATTATGTTCAGTGCGGTGGATGTTGGGGTGTGTGTGGGGAGGGTGGTGGGGGGCGGGCGGGTGGTGGGCGTTGGGGCGGATTAATTATTAAGTGGGAACCCCAAAGATTGAGGACAGACCATCAATTTCAGAATCACTAATTCAGAAAAAATACTTCTTACTTTTGCTGTCTCTGGGAGTCGGGCAATCGCCGTCTCCTTGTCATACACTACCGACCTCTTTCGCTACATCCAGCTCTCCAACTCTGTGTCCCACTTTTTGTCTCTTTCCCTCTCTAGGCAGAGAGACAGTGAGAGGCACAGAAACAAAGAGGAAGAGAGAGAGAGAAAGAGAGACAGAGAGAGTGAGAGAGAGAGAGAGAGAGAGAGAGAGAGAGAGGAAGAGTGGATGAGAGGGAGTGAGAGGCAAAGAGAGAGGGGCAGGCAGGGAGGAAATAGAGAAGGAGGCAGAGACAAGGAGAGAGATAGTCAGAAAGATGGAGGCTGTTAGGCATCGAGAGGGAGCAGAGAGAGGTAGTGGGGGAAAAAGTGAGAAAGAGAGAGAGAGAAGGCATTCACTGTGTCTCTCATAATTCCCGTCTCTCTCTCTCTCTCTCTCTCTCTCTCGCTCTCTGTCTCTCCCTCTCCCTCTCTCTCTCTCTCTCTCTCTCTCTCTCTCTCCGCCTCCCTCTGGATCATTATCAGTCCCCTCTATGACCCTGCCTCACCGTCTTTCTCATTATTTCTCTCACTTTCTCTCTCTGTCACTCTCCCTAACTCTATCTTTCGTCCTGTCGCCATGTTCATCCTTTTCTGACACTCTGTCTTTATCTGGTTCTCTGCCCCTCCCTGTCTTGTCGCTCCACCTGTCTCTCTGTCTGCCGTTCGGCTCCCTTCCTGTCTCACTCGCCATGTTTTTTTTCTCCATATCTATCTCTTTTTGTCTCATTCTCTCTCCTTCTTTCCATGCTTCTCCGCATTTTGCTCCCTGTACATCTCACACTCTCATTCTTTCTTCATAACTTTCACAGTAATAATATTTCTCTCTCTCTCTGCCTGCCTGTCTATCCATCTCTGTTGCTCTCTATCTTCCTCTCTCGATCTCTCCCCCTCCCTGGCTCTGCCTGCATTTCTGTCCCCCACTCTCTCTCTCTCATAATCTCAGTCTCTCACTATCTGTGTCTATCTCTGTGTGTGTGTGTGTCTCAGTCTGTCCGGATCTTTCTCTCTCTCTGTTTCCCTGCCTCTCTGCTTCCCTCTCTGCCTCATTTTTTTTCTCTAAATGTAACCCTCCCTGCCTCTCCCTATCTGTCTCAGTCTCTCTCTATTTCTCCCTATCTCTCTTTCCCTCTCCGTGCGTGTCTATCTCCCTCTCTCTGTCGTTTCCTCACTGTCCCTCTGTCTCGCTCTCACTATGTATGTTCCTCTGTCTCCCTTGTATTGCGCCTCTTCCTCCCTCAATCTCTCTCTGCCTACTTCCCTCTCCCTTTCCATATTTCTCTCTAGATTTCTCCCTCTTGCTACCTTCGTTCTCCCTCTCCCTCTCTCTCCTTCTCTCTGTCAATCATTATGTCGCTTTCTCTATGTGTCTCCAGCTCATTTTCTCTCTCGCTCCCTCACTCTCTCTCTCGCTCCCGCTGTCTCTCTCTTTCTCTCACGACGTATATCTCGCTTTTCCTTCCTCTCTCTTCCACACCCTCTCCCTCCCCACTTCCTTCTCTCTGACTTTCACTCCCTCTTTCTCTGTACCTCGTTCTCCTGCTCTCTCTCTATTTCTCCCTCTCCCTCTCTCACTCCCTCTCTCCACTGATAGACAAGAATCATGTCGAACGGAATGGTAGTGCTGTTATCTTTTAGGGTTTTTTGCCTAATCATTGAGAGATACCAATGATTGAAAGGGTACCTGGCCAATTCACAGGCACGTATCTTAGTAGATGTTTTTATTTCACCAGTCAGTGACATTTATCCACGATCGAAAGGCAGCGTAGCCATTGCGGTTGCTGAGTTTCAATGAGCTCTGTTTCTCTCTGCCCAATCAGTGTGGGGCAACATTGTGTGCAGGTAGCTGAGCCTTTGATAGGGCACAGATGTCGTGAGGTTTTTTTTTTTCTGACCAATCAGTTACGGGTGACCATGATGGACAGGCAGCCCCGGCAATTGGGGGCCGAGCTGTTTAGGGGTGTGCTTCCCTATCCAATCAGTGAGCGACAGCTATGATGGACATACACGCCGGCCAATTCGACGCAGGAGGTGTTAGGAAAAATGTTTATTTTTGTGGAGTGCGAGACGGGTATCTATGATGGCTAGACAGCCAGGTGAATAGAAAGTCTCAGTGACTGAGATCCGATTATCGCTGGATGAATTGAAGATTTGAAGTAAAGGGAGATATCAGCATAATCTTCAACTGCCGTCTGAACTGACTCTATGTCACAGCATAAATCGCAGTATTAGTGCAGCATGAAGCCCAATTCCAGAACAAACCGATCTAAAGACACAAAATACAAACCCAAGTATTGCATCCGCCTCAAGATAGAATACACCATTAAGGTTAACCATAACAGAATAAAATTGACCGAGACCACAAACAGTAAAATAATAGATTTATTTCGATCCAGCATCTCTCGGTCTCTGGGACTCTAACAACTTCTGTGAGCGCGGGGACTCCTCCAGGTTCTGTTGTCCTCTAAAAATGTGTCCGACGGTGAGAACATTGAGCAGCATAACCAGGGCAAATGGGAGACACGGGATTAGAATGTTGTGGAGGAACTCGGTGGTTACCCAGAACCGGGAGAACACAGCATCGACTGTGACCTCACAAAATCAGGTGAGGTTATTAAAAGAATACCGACCTGTGAGCATAAAATACCATAAAGTGTTCTTTAAACAGGTCAGCACAGTCACTGTTCCCAGAACCACAGACGCCGTTTTCTCACTGCAATATTTACTATTCAGTTTCCGGCAACAAATCGCCATAAATCGATAAAAGGTGAAAGTGACGGTGAACCAGACAGAAGAGTCGGTTGGGGCATTAAGCAGGAGAGCGTGGACATTAAACACGTGGAATGAAACCAGAAAAGTAAACTGTTCCCAGAAAAAACAATCGGAATTTGTCTCAATATCAGGTCCAGGATAACGACCAGTAGATCCGCCACTGTGATGGCCACCACGTAACAAGGGACACATTTTGCCAGGCCACATGTGATTAAGTTCACTTTAAGGAAGATAAATTAACATTGAAATTAATTATCAAGCTGGGGAACATGTTAGCCGTTTCTTTGAGGTATTGTTGACATTTTCAAATCTGTGACAGCATCCACTAATGTCTTGAATGCAATTGATCCTAAATAAAACATGAGAATGTTATTGATACAGTGGAAGGTAGTTTAGATTGAATAAAAAACACTGGACACAATGAAAGGGAGGTGGGCGGAGGCATCGGGGAGTCAAACGTAACAGCAGAACCCCATGGTCACTTGGGAGCAAAGCCGTAGTTGGAGGCTTCAGTGTGCTGGGTTAAGTCATAAGTGACGGGAAGCCTAGAATAACTGGGAATAACCTGAGTTATTGGCTTTGATACGGAGAGCACAGAGATAAAGACTACATCATACTTTTTGTCTCTTCTGTGCGGACTGCAACCAGATGTATTTCTCCAGTGCTGTAGATTTTAAGATCAAATAATTACTCCGTAAATGCGTAGACACAAACATAAGAAAATATTTGTTTCTAGAAATGTAATATGCAATCAGGTTATTAGAAATGTAGGACACATACAGGTCACTTTTCCACATTCCATCAGGTGGCGTTTGAAGAAGTTGCAGGCCTGAAAGATTCCCACCTCGTTTTCTGAAGACAAATAATATCTGCTATAAAATTCTTAAATAAAATCCGTTATATAATGTCAGTGATCTATAATGTTTTTTATTCTCAACATGAACTTTTTCCCTGTCCTGTGACCATGGTGTTAGGTTTCCATTGCCAACATGTTAATATTCTAATTATGAGCAGCAACCGAATGCCCGCTCCATCCTCCCAATAAGTTCCTTGGAATGTGAAATGAGAATGACAGGGGTGACAGGGTGGGAGGGAGGACGGGCTGGGGGTGGTGATTGACATCTGGTGGTGATGGCGCCAACCAGGAGATACAGGGCGAAGCTGGAATTAACACCCCAACCCGACATACACCTAGCGACACAACTCTCTATCTAATCCGATAGGAAAGGAGTGGAAGCGAGCTCCTCCCCACATGTGGAAATGGCACAAACACACAAACATACACAACACACACACACGCACACACAGAAACGCAGAGAAAACCACAGGCTGAACACATGGACGAAAACGCACTGAAATACAGACACAGAAAGACACAGGCACAAATAGACACATACACACACGAAGACAATTTGAAAGGAAATCATGGGGATACCCAGATTTAAAACAATTAGACCCTTAAAGAGAAGCACAGACAAACATAGAGAAACAAAAGTACACATATGTGAACACACCCAAACAAACGATTAGGCAGAAACACAAACACACACACAAGCACAATCGAACAAACTCTCTCAAATGCACGCATGCAATGCTACTCACATGCACACACACCCACAAACACACGCACACATACAAATACATTCATTCTTTCACACACGTGCAATCAAACACACAAATGCACACCCAAACAGTCCCACAAACTCACTCGCAAACGCATAGACATAAATGGACACAAAGGCATATGCACATACACACATGCTCAGTTACACATATACTTAAGCACTCAAACAAACATAAACAAATGCAATCACATGCGCACACAGAGTGACACGCAATGAAATACACACACACATATGTACACATTAATAGACACGCGCACACACACTCAGACAAGCACACATACACACGTTAACACGGTCAGACACTCTCGCAACCGTACCGGCATTCACATGCACGCAGTCACTCTGCAACATCCACAGAAACATTCATATACATGCATAGTCATTCATACGTCCATGTAGATACCCAAAAGTACACAATCAAATATGTGCACACACACACTGTCATACACAGAGACACACATACATATACAAACACACTCACTCACAAACATACACACGTGCACCCACACATTGCCAAGCACAAAAACACAGCAAGTTAACTCTATGTCTCAAGGTACATTCCTGGCAGATATAGGCATATAAAGGGACATCTTATGCTCTGACGGGCCCAGGTTCCCTCCGGTCATCAGAATGGGAGGTTTGGGTGAACAACGCAAAGGTCATCAGCTTCCCTGATCACCATCAGAGGACCTGGATTCAGCGTCGATAACGCTTCAATGACTTTCTGCACTCGGCCATGGGGATGAAGATATCGCTCCTGGGCATGCAGCCTGGCATTGCTCCATAAACCACGTCAGACCTCATTTGGGCACAGCGTACATGATGCTCAGCAGCGTTACAGGAGCCTGTGCTCATGTACAAGGTGAAGAAAGCAATGCCAGTGATAAAAATGGCAATGTGGAGAATGATGTCGATCTCTTAGATGAAACTCCAATCACCGAGGCTTCATTTAACCACAAATGACGCTTCGCCTCTTGCCCTTGCAGGTGGAAAAGATGTACAACGCCCGAGAGCTACAGAATTCCGGGTGTGCGTCACTAAACCTCCGTGCTATTCGACCTGAGGAGGAGAGGGCAATGCAAACTGCTGAGAAATATTGAACAGCAGCAACCAAGTAGTGGGATTGCTTTGGAAGATGGTCACTAATAACGTGGCTGCTCTGCATGACTTCATGTCATGCTGCCTTTTTTATCTCTCACAGATCCCGAGATGCTGCCTGAACAGCTGGAGAGCAATCAGGTTTCGCATACGAGGATGAACTCTACATTTCCGAAAAAGCACCATCGGCACCGTCGCTCTCAGCAGGCACCAGACCAGAGACTCACAGTCCATTGGGTACAAATGTGGACAAAGAGTGGGGAGCACTGGGTGTTCTGCACAACATAAGTGCTCAGGACGAGGTGTCAACGGCAGGTAGTTCTGATTTGATCTTTCGCCCTCACCATTAAAATCTTCCTCCAGGGAAGGATATATGTCATCATTATACTCTTTGTACTGCATGTGGTTCTTTGGTAAATATTTTACCCGGGCATTCTGTCTGCAGCACCCAGTAAACCTTCTTTCTTTATTACATGTAATTCGATACGTGATAGATGCAAAGCCTTGTCCTTCATGTTTTGAATACCTTCTTCTCCTTTTCAGGACTTGGCTCGCACTCTTCCAAGGCAGCCACCCGCTGACGCGATGCTGAGTGAAACGGCCTCTGGCCACGATGAAGCCCTGCATGGACTCTTCTGCCCTTCGACAACCACATGCCCTGAAATCAGCTTAAATGCTCTGCCATAACCGGTATCCCTGTCGCCGGTAATACAAAGGTAGTGTCTGTCCTCTTTGTTGCTCCAGGCAGTTTGACAGTGTCAGACTAACTTGCAAAGTCTATGAAGAGAATCAAATCTGATCACAGGTCCATCAGGAAACCGGCTGCAAGTAACCACCCCATGAGGCGCTGTCGGGAATGGAGTAAATGGACTCTGAAGAATGGTGCCCTGAGCAGACAGCCAAAGCCGTTTGACAGAGTGCCTCAACCCAAAACTTTCAAACAAGCACCAACACATTGTTTGGGTGTTGGTGACAAAGGCCATCCCTGTCAGACCCGTGCTGCATGCACAGAGACTACACCCTGTGTAGGTTGTCCTCGACGTGGCTGTGGCGGGGAAGAGACTGTTTCCCACCACCATCTGTAATGCCCCCTTTAAAAGGATTTGGCAGCGATTCAGTGGTTTATATCGAGGTTCACCCCGAGCATTTCCCTGACTCATCAACCTATGCTCTAAGCTCTGTACCCATGGACACAAACTTAATTAATATTATCAGCTGCTGCAGGGCCATCACCTTGGTGAAATATGCTCTTTCATTGAGTGAAACCTCTTTGTTGTGTTGTCCATTGTAGAGCGTTGCTCATGACTGAGTGTTTTCAGATTGGCTCATTCCAATGTCCAGGCCTACGTAGTACATATGTGTAAACAATTGGAAATTATACAAAAGCAAAAATAGCTGGAAAAACACAGCAGGTCTGACAGCTTCTGTGGAGAGGAATACCGTGAACGTTTTGCGTCCGCATGACACTTCATCAGAAAAAGAACTGTTCGCCTATTTCGTACTTTTTGTTTTTGTTTCTGATTTCCAGCACCCGCAGTATCTTGGCACATGTAAAATACTTTATTCTTATAGCTAGAAAAATATTGGCAAGTGTTTCATAACATTGATATGCCCTTTAATTTTATGAGAGCGTAACTTTCTGCGAATTGTCTAGTGCCCGATACAAGCTCATTGCACATTAATTCCAGGCCATGTTTTTAATTTAAGATGTTTTCTTTAATCAATAAATGATACTTTGGGAAATATTTTAAAGTACTAGTTAAATAAATATCTTCCCGGTGTGAGCAGACCCCTCCTCAGAGTATCCCCGGTATCACCGTCCATCCATCCTTGCAGCTTTGTGGTTGTCGTGAACATTCTTGGCAGCCCCGATTAATGAGGAATAGACGAGTTATGAACACTGCCACGGTAACAGGCGCAGAATTGATCCAAAAAAAATGCGATCATTACCGAGCAGGTGCACATTCAAATGGTGGGGAGTCCCATTTGATTATTTGGCAGTTTGCTATCTGCATGGGAGCCCTTATTACAACATGTGTGTACTCGGCCACGCCTTGCAGCAGTAGAAAACCTGCGATGGATTGAAAGCTTGTCAACGTCTGTTGCCGAGATGCTGGGTCAGTGAGTAAGAGATGAATTGGTTCACCCTTTTGTAGAGGGTCCCTGCCAGAGCATGTATAACCCTGTGTACTGCTGACTGGGAGGTGGCACACAAGTCGAACATGAGCCTTGTAATTGGCCATTGTGAAAATGTTGAGAGCCACAATGGGCTTCAATGTTAGTGGCAGTGCGGTTAAATGGAGTGACGTTTCCTGTAGGTCTTGCTGAGAAGGGCACACACATCCAGCATGACCTCCCTGGAGAATAGCAGCCTCCTCTGCATTGCCTCTCACTCAAGCCTCAGCAACTGAACATTTTGCTGCATGGGCTTTGCAATGGGAACTGCCTTTAACTCTGTCACCTTATTGTTGCGCTTATTCAGCGTAGAGCTACCTCCCAACTATTACCCCGTCGACCTGGCGCACGACGTTCTTCATGCTGCTACTGCTGCTGCTGAGACTCTCTGTCTGGGAGGCGAGCTAGTGCCACACCCACAAGGAAGCAATTGTAAACTATTAGTTGATTGTTATATATGTTAAGGCGGCAGTGAAGCCCTGTTGTTGGCAGCTATGCAGCTGAGTGTGGTCTCAGCTGAATCCTCTGTCTTTACGCCCGCTCTCACGGTATAGAATTAGTTTGCTTGCAGCAAGATATGAATGTTGTGTCAGCTCAATATTCAATTGAGGATCCAAATTTTCAGGAGAAAACAAAAAGTTGTTCTTCTTCCGGACTCCAAAAGGAGACGTAGGTCCGGGAATACACTTAAGAACATCCAATGCGAGAGGGGACGGCCATCTGCAGTCTGCCCCAGAGAAATAAAGCAGCCTTTTACCAGCCACACTGCAGTCGCTGGGGAAGTACTGTGTAGGAGCACCAGGCAAGTTGAGCAAACACAGATGGCAAGTCCAAAGGTGATATGCAGATGTGATATAAGCAAAATACTGCGGATGGTGGAAATCTGAAACAAAAATATAAACAGCTGGAAAAACATTGCAGGTTTAACAGCATCTGCGGAGCGGAATACAATTAACTTTTCAAGTCCGTATGAGTCTTCATCAGATCTGAGGGAATATCGAAATGAGGTGAAATATAAGATGGTTGAGGGTTGTGAGACGGCAAGAGTTGGATAGAGGGCCAGTAATAGGTGGAGGCAAAGAAGACCTTGCCAAATATTTCATAGTCAAACGGGCACAGAAGCGTTGACGGTGGTGATATTTGCAAAGTAATTTGCTCATAGTGACATTAAGGGTAGAAAGGAGGGCGAACAAGTAACAGGTAACTCTGATGGGAGTTTGGTGGATGGAAGGAATCTAAATATGCATTTCTGGATGCGCTTTTGAATAAAGATGTTAACTAAAAAGCTTTTTGTTGCTGATTCGTATTACAGGATGGTGTTCAATGGGTCGCATCAGATGGTTTTAACAGTGGGGAATGGGGAATCCATGTTGGGAAAGGAAAAATTAACAATTGGAACCAGATCTGATCAGCCATTCTAGGAAAGCCTTTCTGCACCGGCAGCGTGGACGAAATAGCCTCCCAAATTTCTCCTCCTCCTCCTCGTCCTCTCCCTCCTCCTACTCATCCTGCTCCTCTTCCTGAGGCGTGCTCCGAATTCCTGGCGACAATGTATGTTCCCCCATTATGGTGATGTTATGAAGGGTGCAGCAGAACACAATGAATTGAACACCTGCTCCAGCGTGTACTGGAGGGTTCACTCCGTCCGGCTCTGGATTCAGAATTGTTGCTTCATCACAGCGATGTTCTGCCCCACGTTGTTTCTGTTGGCTCCATTGCTCTCGCTATACATCAGTCACTTTCCCGTCTTCGATTGACAGTGGGAAGTGGCGAGAAAGGGGCTGTTATGAGCCATGTATCGAGGAGGCAGCAGGCATCTCCGAGAAAGCATCCCCTCCTTCTATGTGGTGGTCCGAAGCTGGTTTGAATGTCTGACTGCTTCAGGATGAAGGTAATGCGGCTGTTGTCAGGATAATGGACATTCACTAACATGATGTGCTGAGCCTGGTCACATTGCAATTCTGCATTATTGCAAATCACCAGCACCTTCTCTGGAGCAAATGGTCAGTTGAGACCACGCCCGTGAATTAATATAAATGAAAACATTTTTGGAGTGAGATTTCTTTCAGTTCCTCAATGTCATCCGATTTGATATGGGGACACTGTAGAGACATGTAGACTTCGGGAATCCCGCTATCCTAGGAAAACCATAGGGGATCAGACTCTGCTACTCCCTGATGAGAGAGGAAACGTTTTTTTTTTCACTTTACCAGCCATAGATCGTCTTTACCACCTAGCGGATACACCCACAGACAGTATACTGCAAAATAATCGATATGTCACATTCTCGTGTATAGAAAGTTCCAGATCCATAGAAGTTCAATGGAACTCTGACTTTAAAAGCCAATGACAGCACCGGCCTGACCCTGGTTTGAGTCTCCTGGTCGTGCTGACGGAGTTAACGTCGCTCTGTGACCGCCTTCTTGTTGAATCAGTGTTTCCTCACGCTCTACTATTGGGTTACTTGTAGGTTGGTGAACTCCTTAAATGTATGCAGTAGCTCACAACACACACTCCAGATAACCATCCAGAGAACCTAATCTAACATTCTAATTACAGAATTGAATTAATAAGGAAAGGGGAATATATTTCAGGATTATGGGAATGAACAGAATAATGTCATTAATTGGAGGGGTGAGAAAATCGGACGATCCTTTCAATTGAATGAGCATATAAAAATTCCGGAATTGCCAAACCACTAATCAATGTAGGTCAGTGAACACAGGAAACATGGATGAATTGGTGTTGGTGTGAATTAGCCTCTGGGCAGCACAGCTTTGAATGAGCTAAATTTAATTAAGAATTGTCACAGGTATTGTGTGGCAAAGGTAAAATTGGAATAATCTAGCTTGGGTTGATCAAATACGCAGTTGAGTGTTCAAGCAGCAGCAGGGCTGAGATAGACGTGCTGACTGGTTATATTGCTGGGTAGCAAGCTTAAATTGTTTTCTGAACTTGAGCAGAGCTGAGAGTATCTATACAACGTCTCTGAGTGCTATTTGAGTGAGAAGCAGTGATTGTCGTTAATGAGGGAATTCAATTAAGATGAGAACTATAAAATAACACTATACATAAATACTTAACACAAAAAAAATGTCAAATTGCATGACGTTCCTCGGCTGCAGAATGTGGGACTCCTGAATGACGAATCTAATCCATGGCATACACATTTTCAGCAATTGTATGCGGCTTGATGACCTAAACTTTATAGCAAATCGAGCAGAGCCAAATATCGAAACATGAGGGAGTTGGGATGTAAGCGTGGCGTTTTTTCTTTCCAAAAGGCAGTCACAGCGTGTTGGGGAGCATCATTATTCGGTCAGTAGCCAGGGAGAGGAGGGTGTGACTGTGAGTCAGGAAGGTAAGCAGATCGGAGAGGTGTTAATGGAGGAACTTCAGACCATGCAATTCAGCAACAAGTTCGATGATACTGCGACTTTGTGGACGAGAGTCGGGGCTGTAGTGTTGATAAGCAAGGTGACCATGACGCCATGGAACAGCAATCTATGCAAGTGGGTGGAACTAAAATGAATGTAGTGCTATTTGGGGACTGCAAACTCTGGCGGATAGACTGCCTGAAGCTCAGAGCGAGAGTCCACTCCACTCTGCTACATGTCCTGAGCCAGGGTCTGGAATCCAGCTCCGGGATGAAGAGAAATTTTAATGCCCCATGTAGGCACCAATGACATAGGTAAAATTTTATGAATTGGCAATATGAAGGGCTAGGCGCTAAACTAAAAAGCAGCACGTCAAATGTAATAATATTTTTATTATTGCCTGAGCTATGTGCAAACTTTCATGGCGAAATCGGATTGGAGTGATTAATATGTGGCTCAAATACTAATGTTGGAGAAGTTGGTTCAGGTCAATGGGGTATTGTAACAAATATTGGGGAATGTGGGTGTTGTAACATTGGGACGGGCTCCAGCTGAACTGTGCTGTGGCCAATTTTCCAGACAGTCGCATAAGCATGGACACGGAGAGGGCTTTAACCTGAATAATGAGGAAACATGGTAATGTTGAGAACGATTGTCCATGTTAAAGCGAAATGAGAAGGTAGTAGATCAAGATAGTAAGAACGATAATGATAATTAGATTATGGCAGAAAAGGGAAGTGTTTCCAATATTATGATATATTTACAAAAATAGTTACCGTACTGATTTGAGGGCTCTGTGTGAGAAGGTCCAAATCATGCACAATAAAACAGAGGAATTGTTGGATGAAAAAGAAACATCTGTCTCTGGCCTGATGGCCCATACAGAGATTCCTGGTGAACTAAAGGGTGACAAGTTGTTTAGTGATGGTTATATATTGCAGCGAATTCCGTTATGGAATGGGGGGCGGGTATTGCAGGGCCGAGTGGCCTACTGTTGCTCCCTAATCTGTATGCTCATTAATCCGCATATATCTATTACCCATGGCGCTGAATGAGGTGCCCATTCCAATAGTAGATGCATTGGACATCATTCTTCAACTTTCTATGGAATATGACAAATTCATGCAGATTGGAAGGTGGTAAATGTCATCCCACCATTTAGGAAAGTAAGGAGAGAGAGGACAGCAAATGACTGAAATGTGACTCCAAACTCAATAGCAGGGAAAATTCTAGAATCCATAATAATGATTGTGATAACAGGGCACTTGGAAAGTGGCATTAGTGGGGAGGGTCAACATAGGTTGCTGATAGAGACATCATTTCAAACAAATCTGTTGGATTCTTCCTTTTTGAGTATGTAGCGAGCAGAATAGATTGAGGGGGGCATCGCGGGATGTGCTACTTATAGATTTTTAAAAAGCTTTTTATAAATTCACACACACCTGGTTGGCAAACAGAATTAAACCACAGAACATCAAGCCATTGTTTCCAAGACTGTCACTGACCTCATCTCCTCTGGAGATCTTCCTCCCACAGCTTCCTACTTGATAGTCGCCCAACCTCGGACGGCCCGCTTCTACCTCTTAGCCAAAATCCACAAACAGAACTGTCCTGGCAGACCGATCGTGTCAGCCTGTTCCTGCCCCACGGAACTCATTTCTCGTTATCTTGGCTCCCTTCTCTCTCCCCTTGTCCAGTCCCTTCCCACCTACATCCGTGATTCCTCTGACACCTTACGTCACATCAACAATTTCCAGTTCCCTGGCCCCAACCGCTTCCTCTTCACCATGGATGTCCAATCCCTCTACACCTCCATCCCCCACCAGGATGGTCTGAGGGCCCTTAGCTTCTTCCTTGAACAGAGGCCCCAACAATCCCCATCCACCACTACTCTCCTCCGTCTGGCTGAACTTGTTCTCACACTGAACAATTTCTCCTTTAACTCCTCCAAATAAAAGGTGTGGCTATGGGTACCCGCATGGGCCCTAGCTATGCCTGTCTCTTTATGGGGTATGTGGAACATTCCTTGTTCCAGTCCTACTCCGGCCCCCTCCCACAACTCTTTCTCCGGTACATCGATGATTACTTCGGTGCTGCTTCATGCTCTCGTCTGGACCTGGAAAAATTTATTAATTTTGCTTCCAATCTCCACCCCTCCATCATCTTCACATGGTCCATCTCTGACACTTCTCTTCCCTTCCTTGACCTCTCTGTCTCAATTTCTGATGATAGACTGTCCACCAATATCCATTATAAGCCTACCGACTCCCACAGCTACCTCGACTACAGCTCCTCACACCCCGCTTCCTGTAAAGACTCCATCCCATTCTCTCAGTTCCTTCGCCTCCATCGGATCTGTTCTGATGACGCTACCTTCAATAACAGCTACTCTGACATGTCCTCCTTCTTCCTTAACCGAGGTTTTCCATCCACGGTCGTTGACAGGGCCCTCAACCGTGTCCGGCCCATATCCCGCGCATCCTCCCTCACGCCTTCTCCTCCTTCCCAGAAACATGATAGGGTCCCCCTTGTCCTCACTTATCACCCTACCAGCCTCCGCATTCAAAGGATCATCCTCCGCCATTTTCGCCAACTCCAGCATGATGCCACCACCAAACACATCTTCCCTTCACCCCCCCTGACGGCATTCCGTAGGGATCCTTCCCTCCGGGCCAACCTGTTCCACTCCTCCATCACCCCCTACTCCTCAACCCCCACTTATGGCACCTCCCCATGCCCACGCAGAAGATGCAACACCTGCCCCTTCACTTCCTCTCTCCTCACCGTCGAAGGGCCCAAACACTCCTTTCAAGTGAAGCAGCATTTCACTTGCGTTTCCCCTAACTTAGTCTACTGCATTCATTGCTCCCAATGCGGTCTCCTCTACATTGGAGAGACCAAACGCAAACTGGACGACCGTTTTGCGGAACACCTGCGGTCTGTCCGCAAGAAAGACCCAAACCTCCCTGTCGCTTGCCATTTTAACACTCCACCCTGTTCTCTTGCCCACATGTCTGTCCTTGGCTTGCTGCATTGTCCCAGTGAAGCCCAACGCAAACTGGAGGAACTGCACCTCATCTTCCGACTAGGCACTTTACAGCCTTCTGGGCTGAATATGGAATTTAACAACTTTAGATCTTAAACTCCCCCTCCCCCCATCCCCACCCCGTTTCATCCCCCCCCACTTTTTTTTCAATAATTTATATAGATTCTTCTTTCCCCACCTATTTCCATTATTTTTAAATCTAAACTAAAACCTTGTTAGTCTTTCCACCCCACCCCCACTAGAGCTGTACTTTGAATATCCTGTCTTCCATTCTTAATTAGCACTTTTCTCAGACAAATGTCACCACCTTCGACACCTCTTTGACCCTTTTGTCTGTGACATCTTTTGATTATCTGCTCATCTCCACAATAACCACACCCTCAATGTGTCTCCCACCCCCCCCCCTCCCCCCCACCCACCATAAACCAATTTATATTTCTCCCTTCTTCTAACTATGCTTCAGTTCTGCCGAAGGGACATGAAGGCTCGAAACATTAACTGATTTCTTCTCCGCCGATGCTGCCAGACCTGCTGAGTTTTTCCAGGTAATTCTGTTTTTGTTTTGGATTTCCAGCATCAGCAGTAGCTTTTAGCTTTTTGTTTTTAGAATTACAACACTTGTGTTTGTGGTAAATATACTGGCCTGGCTTCCGAGCTGGTTTATCTGCATAAAACAGAGAGCAGGAATGAATTGGTCTATTGAAGGTTTGCAGGCAGTGAGGAATGAATAACGCAAAGGTCTGTGCTTGGTCCCCAGCCTTTCACAATCTATAATGATGATTTGGATGTATAATTTACAAGTTTGCTGATGACATAAAGCTAGGTGGAAATTTGAGTTGTGAGGAGGAGGTAAAGGCGCTTCAAACAGATTTGGAGTGGCTAAACGATTGGGCAAAAATTGGGCAGCTGGCATACATTTTTAGAAATGTGAGATTATCCACTTTGGTTTGAGAAACGGAATTATGGAATATTTCTTAAATGGTGATAAGCTGTGGTGTGTTGAATTTTAAAGGGATTTAGGGTGGTACATGAAGGTACCGTAAGCAATGAAGAAAGCTCATGGCATGTTGGCATTTATTACAAGAGGATTTGAGTATAAAGGTAAAGATCTCGTAACTCAATTATACAGAGCCATGGTGAAATAGCACCTCGAATAGCGTTTGCAAATTTGATGTTTCTATCTCAGGAAATATGTTCTTGTCATAGAAGGAGTGCAATGACGTTTCAACAAACTAATTCCTGGGATGGAGGGATTGCCCGACGAGGAAAGATAAAATATACGGGGAGTTTATTACCTGGCTCAATAGGTTAGATGTAGGAAGGATGTGCCCCCTGGCTGTGTGTTCAGGGAACTAGGGAACACAGCCTCAGAAAAGTGGGCAGGCCCTTTTGGACTGTAATGAAGAGGATTTTTTGAAGCCTTGAGTGTGGTGATTCTTTCTAATTTTCTACCCGACAGGACTTTGGAGGCTCAGCTGTTCAGCATCTTCAACATTGAGAAGAAGAGATTTCTGCATATAAAAATCACCAAAAGATAAGGTGGACAGTGCAGGAAAATGCTGTTGAAGTAAAGGCTCCGTCAGGATCTCATTGAAAGGCGTTGCGGGCTTCAGGCACTGAATGGCCAACTCTTGCTACACTTACTCCTGTTCTTAAGTGATGCATGTGTTAGCGGGAACGATTGGGCACATAAATGATATAATGCTGCAAATCAGCTCATGCTCAAAAGGGACATCGATTTTGTGAACAGCCGCTGACTCCAGCCGGAGAGGGGACTGCATCTAATGGATAGGGAATGGACATATTGATTAGAACTAAAGAAAATTGCTTCAATCTTTCCAGATTTGAAAAGTCAAGAACAGTATAGCAGTTAAACAGTTTTAATTTAATTAATAGCTTGATCTAGTGACTTACAAGGGACATCAACAATTGTCAGGATGAGATAGTAACCTACTTCAACAACCATAAGAACATCTTCAATCCGCGATGCTAAAGACATTCATTCATGTAAAAGATTTTAAAGACCTAGAGATATATCCCTTTCTATTGTAGGATCATTTAAATCTATTGTTATCTGGTTCTGATACATTATTGGAACATTGCAGACTCCAATTGTCATATCCTGATCTATCGGCCCGCTCTCGCTGCAGCCGCTGATCAGTGTTTGAGCCGGAGATGATGGTCCCACTGAAACTATGGGATATCGCATTGAAAGGAGTCCCTTATTAACAGAAGAGGGAAGTCGTCCAGTGACTCTATTAGGATCCGTGGAGCCTGACATTATTTACAGACGCTGAACAAACAGATTCAGTTAACCCCTTCCAATCCAATGCTTTTTAAAAAATTATGACATTTAAGTAGAACATTGGCCGATTATTGAGCAGGTATATGATGGTCGCTGAGGGAAACATTTTTATTTTGTGATGTGGGAGGAAATTATTACAATCCATAATCATGGCAAAAATGTGAAATGTATGGTGAGAAATGGGGGCTTATAAATGCCGAAAATGACGATAATTTTAATGGAAAATCGGACCTCATGAAGTGGAGTTCCTTGTCTCAGTAACGAGTGCATTTTTGAGGGAAGGGAACGTGAAATTATGTATATAAACACAGTGTGACTAAGTGTCATTTAATGGATTTTTTGCATAAACTGATGCCAATGGGTTCAAGGGACAGTGACAATGTGGACATGTCATTGGCTAAAGGAAATAAATCATGTATAAGTGGTGAACCATGTTATTCTTACTGGAGGGGATTTCAATGTGATATTGTTCAGAGATCAGCATGAGGAAGATACCTCCTTTTGCACTCTGAAAGAGAGAGCCCTTTATCTTATGAACAGAATTTACAGATGACAGGAATTTGTAGAGATCAGCAGTGAGGAGGAGAGCATAAACATCAAGAAAATGAATCCAGATTGGTGAAATAGAGAATCAGGGAGCAAGTGAAATTTAATTCAGGCGCTTGCGAAGGTTACATTTGGTAGCACGAATGAGGAGAGAAAATAGAGAATAAGTCGGACAATGTAAAATGGGGGGGTGGAATTTTCCGAGCCAGCTGTCATCTGCCGTGTTCGGTGGAGTGAGCAGAAAATATGGCCAGAAGGCCAGCAATCAGTTTCACGACATCTGGAAAACAGTTTGTGATTTTGCGCTCTACCTGATTCCATCTGAAGTTCGAAAGATCATGGACATACATTTCGATATCATTATAGCCCAACCCGCAGGAATCATCCCCACACTTTATCATGCCCTATGTGTTATCACAACAGTATGTATAAGGTATAAACTTGGTGGGCTGCGTTTTGAGCGTAACTGGGAGGTGAGAGCACAGTAAAGTTGCACTGAGCTCGCGAGGGTCACCTTTTGGACATTAAAGTTGAAGTGTGTTGCTGGGAGTTGCGGGAAAGAGGGCTAGCCTGTGATTGAGCGATTTGGAGGGGACAGGCAAAGACTGCCCTGCAGTTTATGTTGGTGCACAAACAATGGCAGGGGGCGGCGCTCGTGGGAACTGTCTGTGCATTAGGGAAAGATTGTATACATCGACCATTCGGCTGCAGCTGAGGCACCTCAGATGCAGCCACAATGACATGCCTGGAGATGAGCCTGTCGCATACCGACCCACTCAGGAAGCGCACAGGAATGGAATTGCCACCATGTGCTCCATAAATTTTCACACCTCGTTCGCAATGTGCAGACTTCTGAGCTTTTCAGTGCACTGCAGAAGAGATGGATGACTCAGGACATTGTACAACTTCCTTGCAAAATCTGGCCGTGCATCAGTCACTGGTGGAGGCACTCACAACCCTTGCCAATATCATCATCCCGGTTTGGACCAGTCTGCACCATAGTTCAAGCTCATAATGCAGCATTACAGTTCAAGCACACGAACATGAAGAGAGCACTTCCTGATTTGAACACAGCCAAAGAGGGTATTGGCAATTTGGTGCAAACCGGGAATTCGGTGCAGAGGGGACGAGCTGCTCTTTGCTTTTGTTCCTTGCTCCTTAACTTGGTAAATATTCAGAACGTGCTGCAGCAAGAGAGGCTACAAGGGAAAGTAATCTCTGGTATGTAATGGCAAAGTTACTTTGTACTTTAATCACCTATAGCTTAAGGTCTTATTGTGGTTTACAGTTTACATATTCTACACAAACGAGGTTCCGGAAAGATGGGCCCTGGAGTAATTGAATTAAATGTTTTAATTTAAAGGGGTATGTCATGGCAGGAGCTCTCAAGCTGTGGTGTGCTCCTCTTACTCAATGTAGGAAGCGGGCAACATTTCCAATGCCCGGTACGAGCATGAGTGCAAGAAGTGTGCTCAGCTGTAACTCCTGGAAGCTCGGGTTTCAGAGCTGGAACGGCGGCTGGGGACACTGTGGAGAATCGGCGACGCTGAGAGCATATTGGATAGTACGTTTAGATAGATTGTCGCACCGCGGATGAAGGGACTTGGGGAAGGAAGCGAATGGGTCACCAGGAGGCGTTTCAAGAGAAACAAGCAAATAGTTTAGGAGTCTCCTGGGGTCTCGCTTGTAAATCGGTATTCCATTTTGGAGGCTGATGTGGGCGTTTTTTCCTTCAGTGAGTCCGGGTAGATCCAAGCTTCTGGCACCGCAAGCAGACTCTCGGTACAGGAGGGGAAAAAGCGAAGAATGATAATAGTAACGGGGGATTCTATAGTCAGGGAACAGATAGGCGCTACTGTGGCAGTCAAAGTGACTCCAGGATGGAATGCTGTCTCCCTGGTGCCTGGTTCCGGGATGTCACTGAACGGCTGCAAGGCGTGCTAAAGAGGGAGGGTTATAAGGCAAAGGGCCTTGTAGATGTTGGTGAAAATTATATAGGTAGAAAGACGGATGAGGTCTTGCAACAGGATTTCATGGAGTTAGGAAGTAGACTAAAATGCAATACCTTTCGGGTTGTATTCTCTGATTTATTCACAGTGAAATGTGCTAGATGGCTGAGAAATAGGAGTATATCGAAGATGAATACGTGGCTTAAGAGTTGAAGAAGGAGGGAGGGCTTTAGATTTCTGCATCACTGGGAACGTTTCTGGGGAAGGTCTGAGCTTTACAAGCGGGACAGTAAACATCTGATCCAGAACAGGACTAAAATCCTTGTGGGTGGGTTTCCTAGTGCTGCTGGGAGGATTTTAAACTAATTCAGCAGGGGGAGGGGATACAGAATGTTAGCAGAATAGGGACACATCATAATACAGTATAATAATCAAGTCAGAAGTAGTACATATGCACTAAGATTCAAGGGAGTAAGATAAGGCTGGGTGGTCTCTTCTTTAATGCCTGGAGAATTATAGGTAAAGCAGGTGCGTTTAGGGTGCGGATTGACAAGTGAAATTGTGACATAGTAGCAATCACTGAGACGTGGTTGAGGGAAGGGCAGGATTGGCAGCTGAAAATTCCGGGAAACAGAATCGTCAGGCGAGACAATGTAGGGGCTGAAAGAGGAGGACGCGTTGCACTATAAGGTAATCAGTCAGTTACTGCAGTAAGAGGAGATGATATCTTGGTGGGTGCATCGAATGAAGCTTTATGGGCAGAGCTCTGAAACAGAAAAGGGGCAAACACATTATTAGGTGTGTTTTATAGGCCCTCAGATACTCAGTAGGAACTTTTGGAGCAAATATACGAACAAGTTGTGGAAGCGTGTAAACACAATAACAATAGGGTAATTAAATCGGGTGATTTCAACTTTCCCAAATTTAATTGGGATATACATAGTGTTACGGGCTTGGATGGAGTGGGTTACGTGAAATGTGAAGTGGAGAATTATTTAGGTAAATACGTAGATGATCTAAAAAGGGGCGTGCATTGCTCGACGTAATTCTGTGGAATGAAGTCGGGCACATACTTCAGTTGGTGTTGGGCGAGCATTTTAGCGATAGCGAACACAACATGGCACAGTTAAAGTTTGCCATGGACAAAGAAATCAACAAGTTTCAAAAATAATGTTATGGATTCGGGACGAGTGGATTTTAGTAAAATAAGGGAGGATCTGGCCAAGGTAGATTGGGCCTAGTTGCTGTGGGGAAATCAACAGAGAAACTGTAGGGGATGTTCCAACAGAAAGTGGGGAGAGAAAAGGCTCAAATTTTCCCTCTAGGCTGATAGCAAGATATAATGCGCCCAGCGAATCATGGATTTCAAGAGATATTCAGTTTACGATGAGAAGGATAAGGAATGTTTTAGCTCGTACAAGGGAAGCAAATCAGCAGTCTCATTACTGGAGTACAGACAGTGCAGGGTGGAGTTTAAGAAAGGAATTAGGAGAATAAAGAGGGGATATGACAAAGCTCTGGATGAGAACAGTACGGAAAACCACAATAAATTCCGTCAGCAAATCAATTGGAAGAGGATAACCAGGCAAAGCTTAGGAGCCCTAAGGAAACAAGGGGACAATCTATGGGTTGATCCAGATGAAATCGCTAGAGTGCTAAATGAATACTTCACGTCTGTTTTCTCCCAAGTGATTGAGGATGCAGGTATCGAGCTCGGAGAGAGAAAGAATGCGAGTTTCTTAATGAAATTCATATCGGGGGTGACAAGCTACCGGAGGTATTGGTTGTTTTAATAGTGGACAAATCTCCAGGTCAGGATGTTTTGTGTCCCAGACTGCTGAGGGGGGCAAGCTTGGAGATCGCACAGTCATTGATGCAAATTTTTAATTCCTCTCTAGCCCCGGCAGAGGTGCCAGAGGACTGGAGAGCAGCTAATGTGCTTACGATAATTAAGAAGGTTTGTAGACGTAAGCGAGGGAACCACAGGCCAATGAGTCTCACGTCAGTGGGAGGGAAAATGTTGGAGTAAGTCCTGAAGGAGACCATCTCTCTCCACTTGGAGAGGCAAGTTTTGATCAGGGATCGTCAGCAAGGCTGTGTCAGAGGGAGGTCATGCTTTACAAATTTGATTGCATTTTTTGAGGAGGCGACCAGGTTTGTAAATGAGGCTGGTATATTTCATGCAGTTTTTATGTATTTCAGCAAAGCCTTTGAAAAGGTTCCAAATGGCAGAATTATAACGAAGGCAAATGCACATGGGACACAGGGTAATTTGATAGACTGGATTCAAAATTCGTTCAGTTGTCGGCGGCAGAGTTTATTGGCAGAAGGTTGATTTAGTTAATGGAAGTCAGTGTGCATCGGCGTATCAGAGGGATCTGTGTTGGGTCCCACATTATTTGTCATTTACATAAATGACATAGATGACTATGTGGGGGGCAGGATGAGTATGTTTGCGAATGATTCAAAGTATGGCCGGGTGGTTAACAGTGAGGTTGATTGTTTTGGGCTTCAGGAAGATATATGTTGGGTTGGGCAATGGGACAGATAAGTGACAGAAAAACTGAAATGTGTGAGCTGAAAAAACTTTGGAAGGAATAATTTGATAAGGAAGTATTCATTGAGCGGCATGGCACATGGAAGTTCTCAGGAACAAATTGACCTTGGCGTGTGTGTCCATAGATCTCTGAAGGCTGAGTGACATGATGGTTCAGCGGTCAAAAAGAAATTCGGGATATATGACTTTATCAATAGAGGCATAGATTACAAAAGTAGTGAGGTCATATTGTCGTTGTATAGAACAATAGCGAGGCCACAGCTGGAGCACTGTGTGCAGTTCTGGTCGCCACATTATGGGAAGGAAGTGATCGCCATGGAGAGTGTGCAGAGAAGATTCAACATGATGTTGCCTGGGATGAAACAATTAAGTTATGACGAGACGTTGGATTAACATGGGTTGTAATCGTTGGAGAAAAGAAGACTGAGGGGCGAGCTGATCGAGGTGTACATGATTATGACGGGCATGGACAGGCTAGATAGATAGCAGCTGTTCACATAGTTGAAGGATAAGTCACAAGAGGGCATATGTACAAGGTGATGCCCAGGAGATTTTTGGGGGGCTGTGAGGAAAAACTTTTGTTTACCCAGAGGGTGGCGACATTCTGGAATGCAATGTCTGGGAGTGCTTTGAATACGGGTTGCCTCACATCCTTTAAAAAGTACCTGGATGAGCACTAGGCATGTCATAACATTGAAAGTTTTGGGCCATGTGGTGGTAAATGAGGTTCTGCAGGTAGGTCATGTGTTTCTCACGTTTCGGTGCAGACTCCATGAGCCCAAGTGCCTCTTCTGCATTGGTATTCTGAAATTCTGATTCCATAATTCTATGAAGTTAGAAGATTTTGAACCGCCTGAGCTGATACCACGTCTTATATTCCAGTGAGCAACGCTGCCGCCAATGGATGATGCACATTGGGGTGGAGGAAGATAGGGTTTCGGGTAGCCATACACCACAATAAACTCTGGCCATCCAATTGGTGGACAACTGTATGAAGGATTCATTAAGGGGACTTTGAAATTAACAAAACAAAATTATTAGTACATGCAAGTAAAGACTTGTTTCTTCATTTTTCATCCTGCTGAAGGCATAGATCAGGTGAACGGATAGTTGCCAACGGAGTGTGCGCCTTCCTGCCTTGCAGGGAGCGAAGATGATGGGAGAAGAGCGACGGTGGCACAGAGAAAGGGGCAGCACTCGCAGGAACAAGGGGCTATTGGAAAGTCTACACAACCTGCTGAAGAGCCACAGAGAGCCGTCACTGCTTATTACCATGTGAGGCCCAGTCTCTATATTTCTCGATATAATCGAGAACCTGTGTCGCCAACCGATGCATGTCCTGGGAGCTGTTGGATACATTTTCCTACTGCTGCAGGCTGGTGGCGTCACGGGGAAATGGAGAGCAGCGAATCCCGTTTGTTGGGCAAGTAATCCCGGCGCTCAATTCCTAGGTCAATGGTTCCGTGCAGGGCTCCACAGGCGATCTCTGTGGGACATCGCAAGCTTCCACTCACAAATGCATATTGGGCCTTGAGATCCTGTAAACTAATAGTAATGACTGGGGTCCTGGTATTACACTCAAAACACACCATAGTAGAATTACTCAATAAGGAAAAATTATGAACGATGTCAGATAGACGGCGAAAGGGTTGGGAAACTATATTACTTCTTCGAGATATATCGGTTGGAATTGTTCTCTTCACATGCTCCAGCCGCCTTCAATAGTACACATTTCAGCAAATTGTTACTCACTTCTATCTGGAGACGAGTCATACGCACTCGAAACGTTAACACTGCCATAATCAGCAATGATGCTGTCCGATCTCCTGAATTTGTTCAGCACGTTTCCCCTTTTATTTCTACTTTAAACAGTTTTTTTCTGGACTGTAGATTGATTAGACATTTTCTGAACAAATATTACTTATGCACTCTGCATTTTGATTGTACATTAATTACGCACTTAATGAACATAGATCAACTATTCCAGCTGAACTGTGCTGTGGCCAATTTTCAATACAGTTGCATAAGCATGGACACGGAGAGGGCTTTAAACTGAATAATGAGGAGACATGGTTATGTTGAGAATGATTGTCCATGTTCAAGCGAAGTGACAAGGTAGTAAATCGAGATAGTAAGAACGATAATCATAATTAGATTATGGCAGGAAAGGGAAATGATTGCAAAATTATGATAGATTTACAAAAATAGTTATCATACTGATTTGAGGGATCTGTGTGAGAAGGTCCAAATCATTCACAATAAAGCAGAGGAATTGTTGGCTGAAAAAGAAATACCTATCTCTGACCTGATGGCCCATACAGAGGTTCTTGGTGAACTATACTTTTTCGGTGTGGGTTATATATTGCGGCGAATTCCGTTACAATCTTATTGAATGGGGGGCAGGTATTGAAGGCCCGAGTGGCCTACTGCTGCTCCCTAATCTGTATGCACAATAATTCGCATATATCGATAATTTAGGGCGCTGAAAGAGATGGCTAATCCAATAGGAGATGCATTGGACATCATTCTTCAACTTTCTATGGAACATGACATATTCATACAGATTAGAAGGTGGTAAATGTTAGCCCACCATTTAAGAAAGAAAGGAGAGAGAAGACAGCAAATGACTGAAATGTGAGTCTAAAATCAATAGCAGGGAAAATGCTAGAATCCATAATAATGATTGCGATAACAGGGAACTTGCAAAGTTGCATGAGTGAGGAGGGTCAACATAGGTTTCTGAAAGAGACATCATCTTAAACAAAGCTGTTGGATTGTTCTTTTCTCAGGATATAGCGAGCAGAATAGATTGAGGGGAGCATCGCGGGATGTGGTTCTTATAGATTTTAAAAAAGCTTTTTATAAATTCACACGCACCTGGTTGGCAAACAGAATTAAAACACTTGTGTTTGTGGTAAATATACTGGCCTGGCTTCTGAGCTGGTTTATCTGCGTAAAACAGAGAGCAGGAATAAATGGGTCTATTGAAGGTTTGCAGGCAGTGACGAGTGAATACCGCAAAGGTCAGTGCTTGGTCCCCAGCCTTTCACAATCTATAACGATGATTTGGATGTATAATTTACAAGTTTGCTGATGACATAAAGCTAGGTGGAAATTTGACTCGAGAGGAGGAGGTAAAGGCGCTCCAAACAGATTTGGAGAGGCTAAATGATTGGGCAAAAATTGGGCAGCTGGCATACATTTTTAGAAATGTGAGATTATCCACTTTGGTTTGAGAGAAACGGAATTATAGAATATTTCTTAAATAGTGAGAAGCTGGGGGGTGTTGAATTTTAAAGGGATTTAGGGTGCAACATGAAGGTACCGTAAGCAATGAAGAAAGCTCATGGCATGTTGGCATTTATTACAAGAGGATTTGAGTGTAAAGGTAAAGATCTCGTAACTCAATTATACAGAGCCATGGTGAAATAGCACCTTGAATAGTGTGTGCAAATTTGATGTTTGTATCTCAGCAAATATGTACTTGTCATAGATGGAGTACAATGACGTTTCAACAGACTAATTCCTGGGATGGAGGGATTGCCCGACGAGGAAAGATAAAATATACGAGGAGTTTATTATCTGGCTCAACAGTGTAGATGTAGGAAGGATGTGCCCCCTGGCTATGTATTCAGCGAACCAGGGAACACAGCCTCAGAAAAGTGGGCAGGCCCTTTAAGAATGTAATGAAGAGGATTTTTTTGAGCTTAGAGTGTGGTGATTCTTCCCAATTCTCTGCCCGACAGGACTTTGGAGGCTCAGCTGTTCAGCATCTTCAAGATTGAGATGATTAGATTTCTCCATATTAAAATCACCGAGGGATAAGGTGGACAGTGCAGGAAAATGCTGTTGAAGTAAAGGCTCCGTCAGGATCACATTGAAAGGCGTTGCGGGCTTCAGGCACTGAATGGCCAACTCTTGCTACACTTACTCATTTTCTTAAGTGATGCAGGTGTTGGCGGGAACAATTGGGCACATAAAGGATATACTGCTGCGGATCAGCTCATGCTCAAAAGGGACATCGATTTTGTGAACAGCCACTGACACCAGCCGGAGAGGGGAGTGGATCTAATGGATAGGGAATGGAGTTAATGATTAGAACTAAAGAAAATTGCTTCAATCTTTCCAAATTTTAAAAGTTAAGAACAGTATAGCAGTTATACAGTTTAATTTAATACATAGATGGATCAGGTGACTTACAAGGGACACCAACAATTGTCAGGATGGGATAGTAACCTGCTTCAACAACCATAAGAACATCTTCAATCCGCAATGCTAAAGACATTCATTCATGTAAAAGATATTAAAGACCTAGAGATATATCCCTTTCTATTGTAGGATCATTTAAATCTATTGTTATCAGGTTCTGATACATTATTGGAACATTGCAGACTCCAGTTGTCATATCCTGATCTTTCGGCCCGCTCTCGCTGCCGCCACTGATCAGTGTTTGTGCCGGAGATGATGGTCCCACTGACACTATGGGATAACGCATTGAAAGGAGTCCCTTATTAACAGAAGAGGGAAGTCGTCCAGTGACTCTACTAGGATCCGTGGAGCCAGTCATTAATTACAGACGCTGAAGAAATAGATTCAGTTAACCCCTTCCAATCCAAAGCTTTTAAAAAAAAAATTATGACATTAAAGTAGAACATTGGCCGGTTATGGAGTAGGTATATGGTGTTCACGGAGGGAAACATTTTTATTTTGTGATCTGGGAGGAAATTATTACAATCCATAATCATGGAAAAAACGTGAAATTTCTGGTGAGAAATGGGGGCTCATAAATGCCAAAAATGATGATAATTTTAATGGAAAATCGTACCTGATGAAGTGGAGTTCCTTGTCTCAGTAACGAGTGCCTTTTTGAGGGAAGGGAACGTGATGTTATGTATATGAACACAGTTTGACTAAGTGTTATTTAATGGATTTATTACATAAACTGATGCCAATGGGTTCAAGGGACAGTGGCAATGTGGACATGTCATTGGCTATAGGAAAAAAATCATGTATAACTGGTTAACCATGATATTCTTACTGGAGGGGAGTTCAAAGTGATATTGTTCAGAAATCAGCATTATGATGGTACCTCCTTTTTGCACGCTAAAAAAAAGATACCTTTATCTTATGAACAGAATTTACAGATGACAGGAATTTGTAGAGATCAGCATTGAGGAGGAGAGCATAAACATCAAGAAAATGAATCCAGATTGGTGAAATAGAGAATCAGGGAGCAAGTGAAATTTAATTCAGGCGCTTGCGAAGGTTACAATTGCTAGCAGGAATGAGGAGAGACAATAGAGAATAAGTCAGACAATGTAAAAAAGGGGGGTTGAATTTTCCGAGCCAGCTATCATCTGCCGTGTTCGGTGGAGTGAGCAGATAATATGACGAGAAGGGCAGCAATCAGTTTCACGACATCTGGAAAACAGTTTGTGATTTTGAGCTCTGTCTGATTCCATCTGAAGTTCGAAAGATCATGGACATACATTTCGATATCATTATAGCCCAACCCGCAGGAATCATCCCCACACTTTATCAAGCCCTATGTGTCATCACAACAGTATGTATAAGGCATAAACTGGGTGGGCTGCGTTTCGAGGGTAACTGGGAGGTGAGAGCAGAGTAACGTTGCACAGAGATCGCGAGGGTCAACTTTTAGACATTAAAGTTGAAGTGTGTTGCTGGGAGTTGGGGGAAAGAGGGCTAGCCTGTGATTGAGGCGAGTTGGAGGGGACAGGCAAAGACTGCCCTGCAGTTTATGTTGGTGCACAAATAATGGCTTGGGGCGTCGCTGGTGGGAACTGTTCGCGCATTAGCGAAAGTTTGTATACAGCGACCATTCGGCTGCAGCTGAGACACCTCAGACGCAGACACACTGGCATGCCTGGAGATGAGCTTGTCGCATACTGACCCACTCAGGAAGCACACAGGCATGCAATTGCCACCATGTGCTCCATAAATTTTCACACCTCGTTCACAATGTGTAGACTACTGAGCTTTTCAGTGCACTGCAGAAGAGTTGGATGGCTCAGGACATTGTACAACCTCCTTGCAAAATCTGGCCGTGAACCAGTCACTGGTGGAGGCACGCACAACCCCTGCCAATGTCATCATTCCGGTTTGGACCAGTCTGCACCATAGTTCAAGCACATAATGCAGCTTTACAGTGCTCGCACACGAACAGGAAGAGAACAGATCCTGATTGGGAAACAGCCAAAGAGGGTATTGGCAATTTGGTGTAAACCGGGAATTCGATGCAGAGGGACAAGGTGCTCTTAGATTTTCTTCCTTGCTCTTAAACTTGTTAAGTATTCAAAACGTGCTGCAGCAAGAGAGGCTACAAGGGAAAGTAATCTCTGGTATGTAATGGCAAAGTTACTTTGTACTTTAACCACCTATAGTTTAACGTCTTATTGTGGTTTACAGTTTATATATTCTACACAAACGAGAATTGAGTAATTGAATTAAAGGTTTTAATTTAAAGGGATATGTCATGGCAGGAGTTCTCAAGCCGTGGTGTGCTCCTCTTACTCAATGTGGGAAGCGGGGGACATTTCAATTGCCTTGTACCAGCATGCGTGCAAGAATTGTGCCCAGCTGTAACTCCTGGAAGCTCGGGTTTCGGAGCTGGAACGGCGGCTGGGGACACTGTGGAGAATCGGCGAGCCTGAAAGCATCGTGGATAGTACGTTTAGATAGATTGTCGCATCGCAGATGAAGGGACTTGGGGAAGGAAGGGAATTGGTCACCAGGAGACATTCCAAGAGAAACAAGCAAGTAGTTCAGTATCTCCTGGGTTCTTGCTTGCTAATCGGTATTCCATTTTGGAGGCTGATCGGGGCGTTATTTCCTTCAGTGAGTGCGGGTAGAGCCAAGCTTCTGGCACCGCAAGCAGACTCTCGGTACAGGAGGGGAAAAAGAGAGGAAGGTTAATAGTAATGGGGAATTCTAAAGTCAGAGAACAGATAGGCGCTACTATGGCAGTCAAAGTGACTCCAGGATGGAATTTTGCCTCCCTGGTACCTGGTTCCGGGATGTCACTGAACGGCTGCAAGGCGTGCTAAAGAGGGAGGGTGGTAAGGTATGATATTTACAAGTGGGACAGTAAACATCTGAACCAGAGCAGGACTAAAAGCCTTGTGGGTAGGTTTGCTAGTGCGGCTGGGAGGTGTTTAAACTAATTCAGCTGGGGGAGGGGACACAGAAAGTTAGCAGAATAGGGACACATCATAATACAGTAAAATAATCAAGGCAGAGGTATTACATCTGCACGAAGATTCAAGGGAGTAAGACAAGGCTGGATGGCCTCTACTTTAATGCGAGGAGAAGTACCAGTAAACCAGGTAAGTTTAGGGTGCGCATTGACAAGTGAAATTGTGATATAGTAGCAATCACTGAGACGTGGTTGAGGGAAGGGCAGGATCGGCAGCTGAAAATTCTGGGAAGCAGAATCTTCAGGCGAGACAATTTAGTGTCTGAAAGAGGAGGAGGCGTTGCATTATAAGGTAAGCAGTCACTTACTGCAGTAAGAGGAGATCATATCTTGGAGGGTGCATCGAATGAAGCTTTATGCGTACAGCTCCGAAATATAAAAGGGGCAAACACATTATTAGGTGTGTTTTTTAGGCCCTCAGATAATCAGCAGGAACCTTTGGAGCAACTATATGAACAATTTGTGTAAGTGTGTAAACACAATAACAATAGGGTAATTAAATCGGGTGATTTCAACTTTCCCAAATTTATTTGGGATATAAATAGTGTTACGGGCATGGATGGAGTCGTTTATTTGAAATGTGAAGTGGAGAATTTTTTAGGTAAATGTGTAGAGGATCTAAAAATGGGCGTACATTGCTCGACCTAATTCTGTGGAACGCAGGTGGTTCAGTTGGTTTTGGGCGAGCATTTTAGCGATAGCAAGGGCAACATGGCACAGTTAAAGTTTTTTATGGAAAATGAAATCAACAAGTTTCAAAAATAATGTTATGGAATCGGGGAGAGTGGATTTTAGTAAAATAAGGCAGGATCTGGCCAAGGTAGACTGGGACTAGTTGCTGTGGGGAAATCTACAGAGGAACTGTGGGGGATGTTCCAATCGGAAATGGGGAGAGTAAAGGCTCAACATTTTCCCACTAGGCTGATAGGAAGATATAATGCGCCCAGCGAATCATGGATGACAAGATATATTCAGTTTACGATGAGAAGGATAAGGAAGGTTTTAGCTAGTACAAGGGAAGCAAATCTGCAGAGGCATTACTGGAGTAGAGACAGTGCAGGGTGGTGCTTAAAAAAGGAATAAGGAGAATAAAGAGGGGATATGACAAAGCTCTGGCTGATAATAGTACGGAAAACCACAATAAATTCCGTAAGTGTATCAATAGGTAGAGGATAACCAGGGAAAGATTAGGGGCCCTATGGAACCATGGGGACAATTTGTGGGTTGAGCCAGATGAAATCGCTAGAGTGCTAATTGAATACTTCACGTCCGTTTTCACCCAAGTGAATGAGGATGAAGGTATCGAGCTCGGAGATAGAGAGAGTGCGAGTTTCTTACCTGAATTCATATTGGGGGTGACAAGCTACCGGAGGTGTTGGTAGTCTTAAAAGTGGAGAAATCTCCACGTCCGGATGTTAGGTGTCCCAGACTGCTGAGGGGGGCAAGCTTGGAGATCGCACAGTCATTGATGCAAATTTTTAAGTCCTCTCTGGCCCCGGCAGAGGTGCCAGAGGACTGGAGAGCAGCTAATATGCTTACGATAATTAAGATGGTTTGTAGACATGAGCGAGGGAACTACAGGCCAATGAGTCTCACGTCCGTGGGACGGGAAATATTGGAGTAAGTCGTGAAGTAGAGCATCTCTCTCCACTTGGAGAGGCAAGTTTTGATCAGGGATCGTCAGCATGGCTCTGTCAGAGGGAGGTCATGCTTTACAAATTTGATTGCATTTTTTGAGGCGGTGGCCAGTTATGTAGATGAGGCTGGTGTATTTCATGTTTTTTTTATAAATTTCAGCAAAGCCTTTGAAAAGGTTCCAAATGGCAGAATTATAACGAAGGCAAATGCACATGGGACACAGGGTAATTTGATAGACTGGATTCAAAATTCGTTTAGTTTTCAGCGGCAGAGCTTAATGGCAGAAGGCTGATTTAGTAACTGGAAGCCAGTGTGCATCGGCGTATCAGAGGGATCTGTGTTGGGTCCCATATTATTTGTCATTTACATAAATGACATAGATGACTATGTGGGGGGCAGGATGAGTATGTTTGCGGATGACACAAAGTCTGGCCGGGTGGTTAACAGTGAGGTTGATTGTTTTGGGCTTCATGTAGATATATGTTGAGATGGGCTAATGGACAGATAAGTGACAGAAAAACTGAAATATGTGAGGTGGTACACTTTGGAAGGAATAATTTGATAAGGAAGTACTCACTGAGCGGCATGGCACATGGAAGTTCTCAGGAACAAATTGACCTTGGCGTGTGTATCCATAGATCTCTGAAGGCTGAGGGACATGATGGTTCGGTGATCAAAAATACATTTGGGGTATATGACTTTATCAATAGAGGCATAGATTACTAAAGTAATGAGGTCATATTGTGGTTGTATACAACACTAGCGAGGCCACAGCTGGAGCACTGTGTGCAGTTCTGGTCGCCACATTATGGGAAGGAAGTGATGCCCTGGAGAGGGTGCAGTGAACATTCAACATGATGTTGCCTGGGATGAAACAATTAAGTTATGACGAGTTGGTGGATTGACATGCGTTTTAATCGTTGGAGCAAAGAAGACTGAGGGGTGAGCTGATCGAGGTGTACATGATTATGACGGGCATGGACAGGCTAGATAGGTAGCTGCTGTTCACATAGTTGAAGGATAAGTCACGAGAGGGAATATGTAGGCGGAGATTTTGGGGGGTTGTGAGGAAAAACTTTTGTTTACCCATAGGGTGGCGACATTCTGGAATGCACTGTCTGGGAGTGCTTTGAATACGGGTTACATCACATCCTTTAAGAAGTACCTGGATGAGCACTAGGCATGTCATTGCTTTGAAAGTTTTGGGCCACGTAGTGGTAAATGAGGTTATGCAGGTAGGTCATGTGTTTCTCATGTGTCGGTGCAGACTCCATGAGCCCAAGGGCCTCTTCTGCATTGGTATTCTGAAATTCTGTTTCTATAATTCTATGAAGTTAGGATATTTTCAACGCCTGAGCTTATACCACGGCTTATATTCCAGTGGGCAACGCTCCCACCAATGGATGATGCACATCTGGGCGGAGCAAGATAGGATTTCAGGTAGCCATAAACCACAATAGACTCTGGCCATCCAATTGGTGGACAACTCTATCAAGGATTCATTAAAGGGACTTTGAAATTAACAAAGCAAAATTATTAGTACACGCAACTAAAGATTTGTTTCTTTATTTTTCATCCTGTTGATGGCATAGATTAGGAGACGGATAGTTGCCAACGGAGTGTGCGCCTTGCTGCCTTGCACGGAGTGAAGATGGTGGGAGAAGAACGACGGTGGCACTTGGTTGTGCACAGAAAGGGGCAGCACTCTCAGGAACAAGGGGCTGTTGGAAAGTCTACACAACCTGCTGAAGAGCCACAGAGAGCCGTCACTGCTTAGTACCATGTGAGGCCCAGTTTGTATATTTCTCGATATAGTCGAGAACCTGTGTCGCCAACCGATGCATGTCCGGGGAGCTGTTGGTCACATTTTCCAACCGCTGCAGGCTAGTGGCGCCACGGTGAAGTGGAGAGCAGCCAATTCCCGTTGTCGGGCACGTAATCACCGCGCTCAATTCTTAGGTCAGTGGCTCCGTGCAGGGCTCCACAAGCGATCTCTGTGGGACATCGCAAGCCTCCACTCACATGTGCATATTGGGCCTTGAGAGCCTGTGAACTAATAGTAATGATTGGGGTCCTGGTATTACACTCAAAACACACCAAAGTAGAATTACTCAATAAGGAAAAATTATGAACAATGTCAGATAGACGGCGAGAGGTTTGGGAAACTATATTACTTCTTCGAGATATATCGGTTGGAATTGTTCACTACACATGCTCCAGCCGCCTTCAATAGTACACATTGCAGCAAATTATTACTCACTTATATCTGAAGACGATTCATACGGACTCGAAACGATAACACTGCATTAATCAGCAATGATGCTGTCCGATCTCCTGAATTTGACCAGCATGTTTCCACTTTTATTTCTACTTTAAACTGTTTTATTCTGGACTGTAGATTGATTAGACAGTTTCTGAACAAACATTATTATGCACTCTCCATTTTGATTGTACATTAATTACGCACTTAATGAACATAGATCAACTATTGAATCTTTTTATTGGGCTTCGATTATTTCAGCAATTACTGAACAGACATTAACATTTTTGCACTATTTATTGGACAACATAACATGGTAGAAACATGCAATCCGACCATATGAACATGGAGCAGGAGTCTGCCACACAGCTGCTAGATTCTACTCTGTCAACCAAAGCTAACCTGGCTAATCTGATTTTAAACTCAACCCTACTTTCCTGACTACCCCCGATAACCATTCATTTCCTTGTTGATCAAAAATGTATCTAGCTGTACCTTACATACAGACAAAGTGTTTGCTAACACCACCTTTATTGAAACATGGTTCTAAAGCCTCACTACCCTCCGAGAGAAATGATAATCTCATCACCTTGGTCATAAATGAGCGACAACTTTTTTCAAAAGAGCGACCCCTAGTGCTAGATTCTCCCACAACAGCACCCTTCCAGTTTGCACCCACATTTTCAAGACCCTTCACAACTTTACGGCTTCAATCACGTGAACTCTTATTCTTCCAAAAACTGATGGATAAAAAATCAACACTCTTGAAACGTTCCACCATAGACACTCCACCCATTACTTGTGTTCAACCAATATACTTTATCTGAACTGTTTCGAACACATTTCCATATTTCACTAAACAGGGGGAACCGTACGGTTCATAGTTCTGTAGATCTGGTCTCACTAGTGCCCTGTACAGCTGAAGCATAAACACCTTACATTTGTGATTAATTGCCTCAGAAGTAACGGTTGCATTTTCTAAGCTTTCCTGATGGTTTGCTGTAGTTGCTCCCATGCCTTTAGGGATTTGGGGATTAGGTCACCGAGGTCTTTCTGCAGATCAGAGTTCTCTAATCACTCACCATTAAATAAGAATATTCCTTTTTGCATTCCGCCTGCCAAAATGATCAATTTTATATTTGCCCACATTATACTTCATTAGCTAGATCGATGACCATTCATTTAACGTATTTGTGTCCATTTGTGGCCATTTAAGGCCAATTAGCAACATTGTTTACATAAATTACAAAGTGTTGAGGTCCCAGGACTGATACCTTTGGCACACCACTCGTCACATTCTGCCAGCCAGAAAAAAAGATCCAATGTGGTTCCTAGTGAAATGATCTGTAGGAAATGTTGGTTGCTGGAGGAACTCCGGCTCATAGCTAATTATGAGGAACCTGAGCATTGATACTGCGACACAGCAGGGAGGAGGAGATTTACCTCGTCTCTGTGTTTCAGGGGACAGTCACAAACCTTCGATTAACTATCTTTAATTCGGCCAGTTGTCAGATGCAGGAGCTTCTGGCTATGAGTGAGGCAGGTAGATGTCTCCAGGTATTAGCGCGGCAGTAGCCTCAGCCCTTGCCCTTATCCAAGAGGTTCGAGAATTTGGCTTCCTGTTTGGAAGAGTGCCGGGACTGAAGGGAGGATAAGCAAATTGACGATAGCACCCTGTTACAGGGAACCATTCAAGTGGGAGAGGAAAGAGAAATGTAGATGTAACAAGGGATAGTATTGTTGGGGTAAGAGATACTGTTCTCTGCAGCCACGACAGGGAGACCCAAAGGCTCTGTTGCCTGGCTGTTGCCAGGGTTAGGTATATCTCATCTGGACTGCAGAGGAATTTCGATTGACGGGGAAAGAACCAAATGTCGTGCCAACGTATATTGGTAGAACGAGGAAAGAGTTTTTGCTAATGGAACACGAACATCTGGGGGCTAGTTTAAAAATCAGAAGCAAAAGGGTAATAGTCTTCTGTTTTCTACATGAGTTACGAGCTAATTGGCACAGCGTCAATAAGAATAAAGACGCAAATGCGTGGCTCAAGTACTGTTGTTTGAGAAATAGGTTTGAATTCATTGGACCCTGGCACCAGTATTGAGGAAAGAGGCAGCTATTCGGATCGGACGGGCTCCACTTGAATCATACTGGGACCAGTGTCCTGACGAGTCGCATAACTAGAGATGTTGATTGTGCTTTAATCTAAATAGTGGGAGGGGGCGCGGGTGAGTGTTCAGTTCCATGGAAATATAAAAAGACAAACATAGTTTAAGGAGAAGGTAAGAGTGTAGGTTAGTGAACAGGCTGATTGTTACCAAAAAGTGAGAAAAAGGACAGTGTGTGAACGACATGTTGCACCAAAGAATCGTACAAGAGCGGCGAACATTGAGATTAGGGCAAACTTAAAGACGATCTAACTGAATGTGCGTAGCATTTGGAATAAAAATAATCGATTAACAGTGTCAGCAGAGATAAATAGTTTTGATTTGGTGGCTATTACTGAGACGTGGTTACACGAAAACAGGTTTGGGAGTTGAATGGACAAGGGTACTCAATATTTCTAAAGGAATGGCAGGAAATAAAAGGAGGTGGTGCAGAATTGTTATTAAAGGAAGAGATCTGTGCTATAGTGAGTAATAATATAGGCACTAGAGAGTATTGCATAGAATTAATCTGGGTAGAAATACATAGCATGGGAAATAAGTCCCTGGTGGGAGTAACCCATAGCTCTCCACACAGTAGTTCAGCAGTAGGGCACAGTACAAACTCGGAAAAACTGGGAGCGTTGAAGAAAGGCACGACAATAATACAGAGTTAGTTTAAATTGCATATAGACAGAACTAATCAAATTGGCAAGTGTGGCCTCTAGGGGGCATTCATAGTGTGTATTGGAGATTGGTTCATGGAGAAATTTGTGGTTGAACCAACCAGGGAGTAAGCTATCTGGATTTTACTTTATGTAATGAGATTGGAAAAAAAATAATGATCTCATACTAAAGGATCCTCAAACGAAGAGTGATCTTACCATGTTACCCATCCAGCACTTCAGGTTCAGTTTGAGAGCGAGAAACTTGTGTACCACTACAGTGACCTGCAGTTAAGCAAAGGTAACTAATTAGGCATGAGGGCACATTTGGACCTAAAGGACTGGGCATGAAGACTACAAGGTAGGAATGTTGATTAACCGTTGCAGACATTTAAGGATATATTCAATTCCTCCCAAGTAAAATATATTCTAAATCGGAAGAATGATGATGAGGTGGGGAAAGTAACCATGGCTAAGCAAGAAAGTTAAATATAACATCAAGGCAAATCTAAGGCAGACCAAATTGAAAAGGCCCGTGGCAGGCAGGAAGATTGGACGAATTTTTAAGCTATTCACAGGTTTTATAAGAAAAAAAATATTTAAAAAAGTGAAGCTAAATTATGAAAGAAAAAGAGTGAAAAATGTGAAAACTGTTAACAAAAGCTTCTACAGGCATATCAAAGGAAAGGTAATACCTAAAGTGAATGTTTATCCCTTGGCAGAAAGGGCAGAGATGCTTAATCAATGTGTTGCCTCATTTTTCGATGTGTTGACACTCGTGTCACCCCAAAAGTAAAACGCAGTGCAGAGGTTATAGAGAAGGGGGAATTTGGAACAATCGCCCACACTAGCGAGAACCTTCTGTGCAAACT
This sequence comes from Cetorhinus maximus, assembly GCF_964194155.1. NCBI lineage: Eukaryota > Metazoa > Chordata > Chondrichthyes > Lamniformes > Cetorhinidae > Cetorhinus > Cetorhinus maximus. The sequence continues at coordinate 78,577,389 of NC_135900.1, read as the reverse complement.
ATTGCAATTAAAGGTTAACATGCCGCCAGGAACTGATGGCCTACATCCAAGGGTCTTACAAGAAGTTTCAGCGAAGATAGTGGATGCATTGGTTATAATATTTCAAAATTTCAGAGATTCTGCAAAGTTTCCAGTCGAATGGAAAAATGCTAATACAACGCCCTTATTTAAAAAAGGTGTGGTAGGCAGAAATTAAGAAACTAAAGACCAGTTAGTTTAAACTCTGCCGTTGGGAATTGTTGGAATCCATTAGTCAGGTACTAGTAATAGGGCTTTTGGAAAATCAAAATGCAGTCCATCAGATTCAGCATGGTTTTATGAAGAGTAAATCTTGTTTGACAAACTTGCTAGAGTGCTTCGAAGTTGCGACAAGCAAAGTTAATCATAGTTATCCTGTAGATGCAGTATGCCTGGGCTTCCTGAATGCCTTTGATAAGGTGCCACACACAATATTATTACACAGGATAATATCAAACGGAGATAGGGGTAATATATTGGCTTGGAAAAAGAATTGGCTAACCAACAGGAAATATAGCTTCGGGATCAATAGGAATTTTACTGGATGGCAGGCTGTAACTAATTGGTTGCCAGAGGTTTCAGCCCTTCGTCCCCAAATATTTACTGTCTAAGTTAATGACATGGATTCAGGGATAGAAGTTACTATAGCTAAATCTGCAGATGATACCAAAATATTTGGAAAGGTAAGTAGCAATCAATGAAAAAGAAATTTACAAATTCATATGAACTGGATAGTTGAAAGAGCCATAATTTGGAAGATTTAGTTTAAAGTGGATAAGTGTGAGGTTCTCATGTTTGATGGCAAGAATAAAAAGCCGACTTATTATTTAAATGGAGAGAAGTTTCAGAATGCTACAATACAGAATCATCTGGGTGTCCTCGCAGATGAATCACTTAGCGCTGGTATGCAGGTACAGCAGGTAATAATGAAGCCAAATTAAATGTTAGCATTTATTGCTAAAGCATTAGAGTTTCAAAATGGTGAAGTGTATACATTTTAATACATTGGTGAGCGTGCACCTGGAATTCTGTGCACAGTTGTGCTCTCCTTACTTGAGGAAGAATATAATATTACTTGAAGCGGTTCAGAGGAGTATCACTAGATTGATTTCAGAGATGCGTGTCTTGAAATATGAGGAGAGATTGAGCAGTTTAGGCCTATTTTCCCTAGAGTGCAGAAGAATGAGGGAAGATATAATTGAAGCGTGCAATATGCTAATGGGGGTTGGCAAAATAAACATGGAGCGATTGTTTCCTCTTGTGGGGCATTCCAGAATGAGAGGCCGTAGTTTTAGGACTAAGTGGTGGTAGATTTTAACAAGAGAGGAGGAGGGAATACTTTCCTCAAAGCTTCGTGAATTTGTGGAATTCACCACCTCAGAGTGCAGTGGACGCCGGGACTCTGAATAAACCTGATGATGAAATGTACAGATTTTAATGAGTAACGTGTAGAAATTGTTCTTGAGGCCGAAACGATAACAGACATGATCGTTCCGAATGGCAGGGCAGGATAGATGAGCTGAATCGCCTCCTCCTGCTCCGAGATCCTAATTTATCATTTTCTCGTGCCAACCATTTTTTTTATAATTGGGTAGTCAAATGTGCCAATATGTTACTCCCTGTACAATGAGTTTTTATTTTCAGCAATAACGTTTGATGTGGCACCTTAGGAAATGCCTTCTGGAAATCGAACTACAGACCATCCACCCATTCCGCTTTTCACACTGCACAAGTGGCTTCTTCAAAGACTTCGAATAAATTGGTTAAAGATGATTCCCCTTTCACAAAACCATGTTAACTCAGACTGATTGCACTGGATTCTTCAAAGTGCATTGCTATAACATAATTAATGATAGTTTCTAGCATCTTCCCTGCGACAGATGTTAGTCTTACTGGCCTGTAGCTTTCCGTATTCTAACTCAAGTTTTATCAATAAAGCGTTTATATCCGGCATTTTCCAATCTAACGGAACCTTCACGAATCTAGGGAATTATCGACAATTAAAACCAATGCATGAACGATCTTACTAGCCACTTGTTTCACGATAGTAGAGTGAAGTCCATCCGCTCCTACACATTTGTGAACCCGCAGGCATACCAATTTTCTCAACATCACTTCCATGATGATTGTAATTTGACGATGTTCCCCTCTCCCTTCCGTTTCCTAATTTGTAGCTAGTTCTGGGATGTTATTTGCATCTCTGTATTGATGAACGATGGAACATACTTATTTAATTCATCAGCCATCTCCCTACTTTCAATTAAGAATTCAGCAGACGGACGATCTATTCAACCAACGCTCACTTTGAAAACTCTATTCGTATTTAAATAACGTTAGAAATTCTTTCTATCCAACTTCATATTTGTTGCTAGCATTCTCTCTTATTTTTTTTCCCCTCATTATGAGTATTTTTTTGTAAGGGGATAGACGATATCAAGGCCGGCATCACTGCGTCCAAAAGTCTGTCCAAAGATGAAAAACTTAAGGAGGCCAGCGCAGTCCTCTTGCCTTTTGCGAACATGTTTTCTGTGCAGCTTCCCTGTGCTGGGAGCACTGACAGGTCTGGAGGTGGCTACATTTTCATCATGGCGCCAGGCATGAAAAAGCAGCGAGGTGACAGCATCGCAGGCGAATGAGAGCCCGCCTGTCATGGAAACGGCATGTTTCCCAGGAAACGCCTTGGTATATATTATTTCCAGATTTCTCACCTGCCACATGCCTTGGTATAACTGTATGAGTTGCCTTTACATTTGGCGCTGCCATCAATTATTTCTTTCAGTTCACCACGGATTCTGGTCCCTCCCTTTGGATTATTTCTTTCTCATTTTAATGTATATGTTTTTTGTATTCTGAAGTAACCCTTTAAATGTATGCCACTGAACGTCTGTTGTCCAACCCATAACTTTATGTGCCATTTCACTTTATAAGGTTCTGCTTTCAGCCCTCAGAATGACCCTCGTAATATATTCAAATGCTAGTATAAGGCACATTCTTTTGTTCTTCAAGATTAATGTAAAATATAATCATAATATGATCGCTGCTACCTAGGTTTGCCTTCACTATGAGGTTAAAAATTAATTCCATCTTTTTGCTCCATACCCGGCCTGGTGTAGACTGCTCACTGATTGGCTGCAGAATACATATTTTAAAAGAAGCAATCACGAAAACATTCGGCTGGAGGAATCGTCCCAGAGGTAAGAGAGCGAGAGGGAAATAAACAGCTTTTCACACAAAGGCCTAGTTTCACGAAGTTTCGACGCAGTCTCGCCTCATTAATTATGCATTCATGCTGTTTCCATGCCAGAGGTGCTCGGAATCGCCTGAGACGCTATCGCTTCGCTGCCATCTCATGCTTGGCACCACAATGATAGTGCCCACAGCTATCAGTGTTCCCAGCCTAGGGCTGCTGCACAGAAAACATGGCCGGAAAAGGCGGATGGACAGCACTCCCCTGGTTATATTGCACATCACTTGACAGCATTTTTGACGCAGTGGATGCTCCACATGATATCTTCTATGCCCTCTCCAGCTGCAGAATGAATAGCAACATCACCAATCTGACTTGAGAGGCGGTTGAAGCGGTAGTCAGCGCCAAACCATCCACCCCACCTTACCCACAAAAGTGGACAAACAGCCAATGCCGAAAAAGGATGAATGATATCGTGCATTACGCCAGGTATATTCAATATTCTAATCGCTGTCAACTCACACACGCATAAACGCATGACACATTCACAACGACCTCACTTGCTGCTAGTTTATGACACATCACCAGTCATTCTGTCTGACACACAGTGATATTGTTCTGATCCTGTCCAGGCAGCAGTCGCCACCCAAAAGCGCCAAGGATGCTTATCAACTGGCGTGGCAGGCATCCTGCTTACTCTCTCCATCTCTATTCATGCAGGACAAGCTGGCAAACAACAAGAGGGAGAGGTCGCAGATTGGTGTAGGAATGCCTGAAAACAAGGTTATCATGGACATTCAGAGCCATCCAGCTTGACTGAAATTATCTGTTCCATTGCCCTGATGACAGTAATTTCGGCCCTGCACTTCCAAGTGACGATCCGGAATTTCAATATTCATCAAACTGCCATGCCGCTAGTGATGCCTGTTATTGTTGAGGTCACTGCCATGGGCCAATTAAGTAAACTTGCATCGGAAGCGATATCTGGGAAAAAGCCAACCGATTCAATGAAGAAAGGCCTCCAATGAAGGCCCCGAGAATCGTCTGAAAAGGAATCTGATGGCACTGTCATTGAAGACCAACACAACGCTCACCAGCCTCTTCTCCACTGCAGAAGCAAAAATCTCGGTGGGATCAATTTATAAAAAAGCCTTGGGGTTACAATCTGGTTATCTCATCACACTGCCTGATACAGCACATGTGTCGACACGTGCTGCCCTTGCCTCTGGCAGTTGGTGTACTGCTGGAATACAGAAGTCTGCTGACACCAAGTCAGATGACGAGCCAATGAGTCATATCTCAGTTAATGGACCTTCAAATGGAAGTTCGGGAACATCAGGAAATGATGTCCACTGTTCCTCACCGATTGCAGAGCATGATGCAGGGTTCTGTCCGCCTCCAGGCTGAGGTTATAAAGCCGGCATGACAACGCACTGAGGTGAATAATGTAAGAATGTCATCCACCAAGGAGGCAATGGACAACGGCACCTTACCTGCACCAGTGCGCAGGCTGATCGCCATTCGTGATGTTCATAGTTAGCCTCCGGCTGTATGCGCTTAAGAGGGGCTTGGGGCAACTCAGTTTCACTCCAGCTGCACCATATCCTCTAGGAATCAGCCAGGGGATCTCGGGCAATCATAAGGAGGAGTATCAGCAAGTGTCCTCCCGGGGCAATCCACCCAGAATGACTCCGTGATTATTCAGAAAATCTTCCTGTGAGCCTAGCAGTTCCAGATCCACATGGCGAGGAGGATGCCACTATGCTTTCAGGACCCTGAAAGCAGCCCAGAGACCTCCATATCTCAAAGCTCCTGAGGATGCCGCAAAACTCACCACAGACTGGCCGTGGCGTAGGCAAACTGAATCCACCTCTACTGTGTATCACCAAGAAGTACCAAGATGCAGCATGCCAGGTAAGAGAGTTAATAAGATGTAATTGAAAAACCTGGCCTTAAGTGGCATCAGCATATTCGTTCTCTGTCGTAAATAAGATCCCTAGAATTCCGTCCAAGTGATGAATCCTTATTCAGGTGATTAGTGCTCCTGTCACTCCTGCACAAGGAAAAGTCCATTGTCTCACTTCAGGGGCTCTTAATTGACTTTCGTGCAGCCTTAAGGCCAAAATGATGGTCCAGCTTAACAATGCTTGCAAACATTGCTGTTGCCTGGAACTCGAAAGTCCTAATCATTTCTGAAAGAATGTCGTGTGCAGCTAAAATATAGTTATTTCACTCCCTCTCTATGCTCTCAGCATGCTGAAGGAGGCGCCTTCGCCATTTGTTAGCATCTGCTGCCGTTCACGCTGTCGTCCTGAAGCGGTCAGGTACTGAAGGCTGGTAAAGGATTAGATGTATTTACTTTTTCACAGCTGTATCTTTATGAAATGACACTGATGACATAGTGAAAGTAGTCTGCCATCAACAGAGATGAGTCAGGCAGTCAGAGAGAAAATTTGATGATCTATGTAGTGACCTCACTGCATGTCCTCTCTATCCTCCAGGAACCGAGCGACAATTAGATCTTCTTTTTTACTTCCATCACAGTAGCGTTACCCGGGAGTATATGTGCTGCTTTAAACCAAACTGCAGTCAATCGTTCGCAAATACAACGTAAGAATCTGTGCTCTCTCCTCACGTAACCTCACCATAATGTTCCACAAATCTATCAATTGTGAGGCACACCAGAGTGCTTCTGTTTCGTCTGGCCAAAGTCATAGGCTCATTAACATCGCCATTGCCTTATCAGGGCCGCATCACCCTCATCTGCGTTGTCGTCCTCCTCATTGGAAGAGACCTCGAACTCTTCCATCTCCTCCTCATACAGCTCCTCTCCTCGTTGTAGAGCCAGGTTGTAAAGGGGGCAGCTGGCGACGACGATGCTTGACACCATCTGTGGACGATATCACAGGTTTCCAGTAATCGCGGTTAGGCAACAACCTTCATATTCAACATCATGTTGGTCTAACCTACCAAGTTTCTAGTTGTTGCCTGAGCCTCAAAACACATCTGATCTTCTGCAGTCTGAAGCTGCAGCAAGGGTGACGTCAGCCCATTTATCCGGTTGTAATCATTTTCCCAATTTAGACATCCCTGAAATCTCGCTGGAACCTGGAATACGTCCGGGATCTCTGAACGATGGAGAATGTAGGAATATGTCTGAGAATGCAGGAGTCGTGGGCACTCCATGGAAAACATGCACAGACCTGCAACATGCATTTCGGGTTGTCTCACACCAGTTGAACGTTTAATGAATTAGCCCCTTGCTTTTTACATTATTGACTGCATGTTGCGCTGGACACCTGTGCGCCACTTGAGCGCGGTCCATCACAACCTGCACCTGTGGGAATCCTGTGGTATGGGAAAATCCCAGTGGTCTTGCATCCTGGCTTTGCAGGTCGCGGGTGAAATGCATAATGCTCTGTGCCCTCACGACAATGGCGACTGTGAACTCATGGTGACAATCGTGGGTGGAGACGAGCGTCAACCCACCGAGCGAACCTGTTGAGCTCTGAAAGCAGCCACTGACATAGACATTGAGGACTGCGGTAACATCTCTGGCCAGGGGAAGTGGATACCGACCACGTGACAGTGGGGTCAATTCCTACAGCAGGTGGAAGAAGTTACTGGTCAGTTCATTTGACATGTGCAGTCTTCGGCAATATAGGTTATCATTAATTTTCAGAAATATACACCTAGCTATGCTCCGGTCAGTGATGGCTCAGAGTTTCCTTAGCAACGTGTGCAAATGGCCCAGCGACGGTTTCTTCCTGAACGTGCGGATCCACCCTGTGGCAAGCCAGGCTCTTCCGACGCTTCATTTTCCATTGCCTTCGCTCTATGCAAGCCACAAAGGGTGCAACTAACTCAAAACCCTTCCATACCCTGATGTGCTCCTCCTGCAGCATCAAAGAGAGAGATACATGGGATACTTAAGGTATACGAAAAAAAAAACCTTGATTAGGTCTGAAGGCCGCATAATGCATCCTGGAAAGTGTTGGCCACCGCTTGAATCCTAAATGTTTAGTGCGCTTCGTGGCAGCCGGGAACACCATCCAACTGAACCCCACTCGAACTGACAGATTAACAGCAGCTTCGCCCAATGGAGTTGTATGCTGTGCTCTCATCTCAGACACAGGCATTCAACTAACCCGCGCTGTAATGCTGCACTGACAACTTAAACTACGAGGGAGAGAGTTACATTCCAGGATAATGGTAGTGTAAGTGGTTGTGTGTGCCTCAAACTGTGAATGCTCCATGGCCAGGTATAGAAAGGAGATCGTAAAGCGTGTCCAATAATTGTACAATTCTGAAGTCGATTAAAACGGTTGTTTGTGTATAGACTGTGGCCGAGGGGTCAAAAACTCTCGAGCACTAGGTGTCACTTTCAAGCCTCTGCATTTCTTTAGTGGGCAGGTAAGATAGGGGACCAATTCCAAAGATGTTATTGTTGCTGCATCTGAGCTGTCTCAACTTCGGAATAATGATCACTTTACGCAAGATTACCCTAAACCATGGCCAATCCCTTCGATGCGCTGCACCCTTATCCGCAGGTGCTTTTGCACTGTCATCGATTGTGGTACAGCACATGACTAGTTCCAACTCGACTCAACCACATGACAGCCCTCCCTCAGCAAACCTGCCTCAACCGCAGGGTAGCCCTCCCCCTCCACAACTCACGTCAATCATAGGGCAGCCCTTGCCCCGCCAGCTTGCTTGAACAGCAGGGCAGCCCTCCGCCAAACAACTTGCCTGAACTGCAGTGCATCCGTCCTTCCTCAGCAACTCGAATCAACTGCAGGGATGCCTTGTGCCCCCTCGCTCACAACAAACCTCAACTTTGAAGTCCAACAGGTGAACCTCGTGAGCAATGTGCAGCCCTACTGTGCACGAGACGTAACCTAATCAAAAAAAAAAAATAGCATGGCTTCGTGAAGGAAAATACATGCCTGACAACGTCATTAGAATTTGCTGGGTAGGGAACAAGCATTACAGATAAAGGGGAATAACTGGAAGAAATATTTTGATTTCCAAAGGGCGCTCGATAAGATGCTGCACAAAAGGCTTCTTAATACAATAACAGACAAATCTTTTGGGTGGTCATAAATTCGCACGGTTGAGAATGACATAATAAAATGAAGACAGAGAGTTAATGTACAGAGAACATTTTTAGGATGGCAATCTGCAGCCAGTGGAGTGCCACAGGGCCAGTGCTGGGGCCATAGCTCCTTACAATAATGACTTCTATGAGGTGAGTGAATGCACTGTTGACAAATTTGCTGATGACACACAGAAAACGTGGTAAGGCAGGTGGTGAGGATAACAGCATAACATACAGGAGCACAAGTAGGCCATTTTGCCCATTGAGTTTGCTCCGCCCATCGATATGGCAGGGTTGATCTGATAACTCACAAATTCGCTTTCCTTCCTTTTCCCGATAACTCCTGATTCCCTTGCTGATTAAAAGTCTGTCTATCTCAGCCTTGAATATAATTAACGAACCAGCCTCTGCAGTACTCTGCGATAAAGAATTCCACAGATAGATTGCCCTTTGAAAGAAATGAAAACATCCTCATCTCTGTTTTCAATAGGCACCACCTAACTCTTAGATTATGCTGACACAAATTGTCTGCAGATTGATATAGACAGGTTAAGTGAATGGGCAAAAAATTGGCAGCTGGAATATAATGTGGGGAAATATGAGTTTATACACTTTGGCAGGAAAAGTAGAGGACCTGAATAATATTAAATTAGAGAAAGACTTAAGGAAGCTACAGCACAGAGGTACTTGGGGTTCATTGGTCATGGAACACAAGAGCTTTGCATATAGGTTTAGCAGCTAATAGGAAAGCAAAATGCAGTGTTGGTCTTAATATAAAAGGGAATGGATTATAGAAAACAACTGAATATTTCCAAAACTATTTAAGGAACTACTTAGAACACAACTATAATTGTTTTAACATTTTTGGAAAACTTCTATTTGGAAACATATAGTCGCATTGGAGGCAGCCCAGAAAATATTTACAAGCTTGATCCTGGGCCTGGACAGATTTTCACAACAGTTGAGTGTGCAAAGGTTGGGCCTGTACTATCTGATTATTAAAAAAAATGTGGTGACCTTATGTAAAGATACACGATTCCTAGGGGACTAGATAGGGCAGATGGTGAGCTGTTGTTTCCCCTTGTGGGACAGAGTAGGACGAAAAGGCTTAATCTCCGAGCAAGGGGTCGTCCATTTAAGAGAGAAACGAGGAGGACTTCCTTCTCGCGGAGAACATTGTACACATATTTTTTTTTAACCGCATTTCGTTGTAGGGCCTGAGTCGTTTATTATATTCACGGCTGAGTTGGAAAGCTTTTCTTTTGAATCAGTAATGGTATAGTGGTTACGGGGAAGAGGCAGGAAAGTGGATTGGCGATTAACAGATCAGCCAGGATCTCATTGAATCGAGGAGCACTTGATCGGCCGAATGGCCTATGGCCTTACGGCATTACTCACCTCCACGCCTCCCTCGAAGCGCATCCAGGCAAGCGAACACCTTGTATATGCTTTTGTGAGAACAAAAATGGATAAGGTGTGCAGATAATTCCAGTAAACTGGGCTTACAATGATATGCAGATGTATTTCAGTGAAGCTCCGGACGTCCGACAGAAACGCGGCCCACCTTTTACAGACAGAGCAGACGACTGCAAATTGCTTTCACTATGTCGTGAAACCAAATTTTGGCTCTCTCGCTGAGTTGTGCCCTCACGCTATGGAAAATGGCCGGCGACAGTGGGATGTAAAATTTGCAGCCCCCTAATAAAGTTGTCGCATTTAGAGTACATTGTGGCTCATCATTCCTACTGCAAAATGCATTCATCTCACCAGTGAATTAAATTTATCTTGTCCCGTGTCTCGCTATTTCACCAAATCTGTGTACATCATCCCGAAGCTTGCAACTGTCCTCCTCACAGTTTATGTTTAACAGCTCCTGTTACCTGCACATTTTCTTCTTAAGTTATTAATATATTTTATTTCTGTGTATCATACGGAACAGTGTTCATAATACCGATCTCTGTGTAGTATCACATTAAACTCCCCTCCAGTCAGAACAACTATGTTTCCCAACATCTCTCTGCTTTCTGCTTCTTACCCAATGTCACATCCAAACTTTCACTGTCCCTTAAACACATAGGGCTCGGTTTTTGTAACAACTCAATTAAAAAGCATTTGATCACTCTGTGTTCATGCACAAAACATCAAGCTCACTCCATTGTCAACCCATTCTCTCCTAAGACATAAGGCTTCATTCAATTTAACAGGTTTAATAGGCATTAAATATTCTTTGATTCTGGCCACTTGTAAACCCCTTTTAAGACTGAGATGGACGACCTTATCCTTGAAATTTGCCTCAAGTAATTCCTTCCCAGTATATATAATTCAAAATTATCCCCACTGTTTCTCCGACATTATTCTGACTACTTTTTATTTCCAAGGTTGATCCCTTCCTCCTTTTATAAACATCGTGGAATATATACAATGTTCAAGTCCTCTGGCTCCACTATCATCGCTAAGGGTGATTCAAAGATTCTGATCAGTTTCTGTGCGAGATCCACCATTCCGCCCTTTAGTGACCCTTATACATCCCATGCAGAATTGGTAAACGTTCTAGTTATTGTTATGTAAAAATGTCGGAATGAAAGGGGTTAACTGAACATGATTGTTCAGTGAGTTTAATTGAGTCTAATTTAATTCATGTGAGTCTACATGGATCCTAATTGTGTCACCGAGGGTTTACACGCTTCTATTTATATTTATCGGCGTCACCGAGAATATCACCTGCGACACTTACAGGGATCAGCGGCTCCAGATAGAGGGAGAGGAGTGATCTGAATCGGTGAGCTACGCATTGTTACGTTAAAACAATGTATCAGAACCTGGGAAAACATGATTTGAAAGTTCCTTCAACGGACAGGAGTTATTCCTTTGGTGCTTTCGTGCTTGCGCAAGATTATATACCTATAGCATGGCAGATCCGATACGTGCTTATGGTTATTGAAGCCGGTTACTATCCAATCATGGCAGTTGTCGGTGTCCCTGGTAAGTCGCTCGATACAATTATTTATCTTTTTTAAAACATGTTTTAACTGTTTATAGATCTTGCCATTTAAAAATTAGAGATTATGAAGCCATTCTCTTCAGTTCCAGTCACTAAGTTCATTTCCCTTCCACCAGATCCCCTGCCCTCTCTGGCTGATATCTGAGGCTGTTCAGAAACTCCATGCTACATTTGATCCTGAGCTGATAAAAAAATCGGTATTCTCTACATACACAATGGTGCCCACTAACTCCTACATTTGAAAGTAACATAGGAAACATGAATAGGAGTTTGCCATTCAGCACTACAAGCGCTCTCGCGTTTCAAAGCGATCATGGCTTAAAACCCTCAACAAAACAGTTTTCCTGCACTATCTCGTACGCCATGATGATATTAACATGTAGAAATATATTTATATCAGTCATGAACATGCGGAACACCTGAATTACTTGGTGAAATGACGTTGCACACCTTCTATCGGATGAATATCTCCCCTTAGGTATAGAGACCTGAACTGCACACGGTATTCCAGGTGCTGTCTCCCCAAGGCTCTATACCATTCCAGTAAGAGATCTATACTTATATACTCAGCTCCTCTGGTAATAAGTGCCAATTGCCATGAGCCTCCATCACTGATCTTGGTTTCTGCATGTTGCATCCTAAATCGCTTTGTAATTAAACGCCTCCCAGGCACTCACAATTTTTAAGTAACCTGTAATTATGTATTTCCTACAAAAGTGTATAATATCACATTTGACACTTGTATTCATTCTGCCAATTTTTTGCCTATTCGTTTAGACTCTCGAAATTAACATGATGCACTTTTGCCTCCTCTTCATATTTCACACTTCCAACAAGTTCTATGTCACCAGCAAGCGTCGAAATATTATACCCCAATCATCAGAATAGTTTGTGAATAGCTGGTTCTCAAGCGTGAAAATTTGTCCTGCCCAATACTCATTGCCTGAAAGCCTGAAATTTACCAGTCTACTCCTATTTCCGTTTTATGCCCGTTAATCAGTTCTCAATCGAGGCCAGTATATTCATCGCAATAGCATGAAATCGAATTGTGTTTACTAAATACTTGTGTGTGATTTTATCAAAAGCTTTCTTTACAAAAGAATGTATCACATTCATCAGTCACAACCACCCCTATTCCATTAGCTACATACTCAAATAACTCCAATAATTTTGATAATGGTGATTTTGCTTTCGTAAACCGATGTTAACACTTCAACATCATACCATTTTCTCAGTGCCCTGTCATCACATCCTTTAAAATAGCCTAACATTTTCCCTGCTACCGGTGTAAGGCCCGCAGGTTTGTTTTTCATGGTTTTATGTCTCTCTCCTTTCTAAATAGTGGGTTCAATTTCCACCGTCATCTGTTTTATTGTGATTGTTGTGTACATTCTGACGTAGCTCTGAATTCAGTACTTTAACACTTTTTGTACTTCAAGTTATCAACAAATTGCAGTGACTTTCACTTCGTGCCACACTTTCATTATCATTATCGCTATTAGTATCCTGATCTATCGCCTTGTCAGTTAAATTTAATTGGACAATATTTCCCTTCATTGCGGCTTCATCCCTTGATGTATTGTAAATCACTCTCTCCTTCCTCAGTCGTACGACTCGCCAGAGCATGTGTCCCGGCACAGTTCAGTTGAAATCCGTCTCAATGGTACAGCCTCGTCATTCCCCCATACTATTACCAGCGCCGCGCGAACGGGAACCCATTTCTCCCACTTGAGCCTTTGAACCGCGCGTTCATCTCTCAATTCTTAATTCTAATATGCAAAATTGGACATAGCTCAGCAAATAATCAAGATATTATTACATTTGAGATTCTGCTTTAAAATTTGGTGCCTAGTTACACATACTCACTAAGCAGAACCTCTTACCTATGTCAGTCGTGCCTTCATGGAACAGGAAAAATTTCTCTTCAGCCCTGAGCAGACATGCAGAACCCCGGAACATTGCAGGCAACACAGCCTAATTAACACTGACTCTCGGCTGCAAAGAACAGTGTATATACTCCTGAATATACAGTCCCCTCCTGGTACTACATTCCATTTAGCCCACCACTCCCGCGCCAACTGGATGGCTTCCTGTAACATGGCGCTTTGGTCAGCCTGCCCATCCACACTTCAGTCCTCATTCTTTTCCATACAGACTGCGAGAACTTCGAAATTGTTGCTAAAATAAATGGGCTGCGGCTCCTCCACTCCCAACCTCTTGACGCTCCCAGCTTCCTCTCTCCCAGTCACATCTTACTGGACCCGACCACTGACCAATTGATGACCTGAGCCAACGGGGTGTCACTGCCCCTTGTAGAAAAAAAAGTGTCAAGCAACGTCCCCGCTCCCTGGTGTGTCGCAAAACAGCTAATCTCAATTTAATCTGAACCAAATCTGCTCAAGATGGAGGCAGATACTGCGAATGTAATTGCCATGGGTTGCATCAGCATCCAGGGGTTTTCATCTGCTGCAGCCGAGACATGTCATGCTTCCTGCCATCCTTATTGTGTTAAGTCTTTGTTTTCTGAATTAATTAATAGTTACCTGCTTAACTGAGCTCACCCCCTCAACAAATCAAGGCTTCTTATGTACTTCCTGGTGAAAATTTCGATACCCAATAGATAATTGTGTTCACACAACATTCAGCGCTTGCAGAAAGAGCACTAATTCTCTGGCGGACAAAAGGGTGTTCTGACTGAGGAGTCATTAAAGGCGACACCCAGACACATAGCCGGCAGCTACAGGGCTTAACTGCAGCCTTAAAGCCTGCAACATTGAGCTACTCATTTAGAATTGCCACTTGGGTTATGGGTGTGGCACAGGTTCACCCCCTCCCAGTCAGAGAGGCTCAGGAACAGCAGCAGCAGAATGAAGAACATCGTGTGCCAGGTGGTGGGGCCGAAAGGTGGGCGGAAGTTCAACACTGTATGACGCAAGGATGAGGCATCGGAGATTCAGGCATTGCCCCATGCAAAATGTGTACATAAACAGGTTCAGTTACGTAGACATTAGCAAGAGACTATGCAGGAGGAGGACCCTATTCTCCAGAGAGGTGGTGTATATTTTATGTGCCCATCTCCACAAGGACCTGCAGGAAAGGTCACTCCAGAGACACTCACTGTCAGTGACATGGAGCCTCACTGTGGCTCTTAATATTTTTACGAACGGCTGCTTCCAAGGGCCATGTCCGACCTGTGTGACATCTCACAGCCAACTCTACACAGCGGTACCCACAGGGTGACCAATTCCCTTTTCTCCAGGTTGGCCTAGTTAATCTCTTACGGAAACCACAGAGCATCTCAGACACAGAGTGTGACAGGATTTGCCTCCATCGCAGGCATCCCACTGGTAAAGGACGTGTTCCACGGCCCTCACGTTGTGATAAGGGCATCCACATATATTTTAGTCAGCTACATAAACAGAAATTGCATCTTCTCTTCAAATGCACAGCTGCTCTGTGACCGTCACATGAGGTTACTTCGTGACTTCGCCTGTTACCCTGGCAATGTTAACAATTCATTTATTCGTCATGATTGTGGCAGTCTTCATTGTTCACAACAGTCGCAAATCTGCAAGGGTGGGCAATAGGAGTTAAGTGTATCCTCTCAGTTTGAGGTTGCTCACCCCTTTAAGACATTCATTAGCCGGTTTTCAAAATAATTAAACAAAATGACAACATGAGATAACACCAGCCATTTTACATCTAACACATGACCTACAATTAATTTGAAATGGGCATTTAAAGGGTAGTAGACAGCTCAGCAGAGTACAACGTGTTCTCAAAAGACATAATATGTATAACATATTAATGAAACACGTGACCACCTGAGTCTAACTTTACAAATATAACATTATACACGTGCCAGACAAACAGATACATTAAACAATGTAGATTGGGCAACAGTCCAAAAGTTAACCTGAAGCACAGAGCTGTCACAGTTAAACGTTTGAAGTGTTTACCCTTGTGTAGCGTGTAATGCTGGAAATTCGATTGTGCATGTTAGTAACATTCCGTTTTTGACAACGCCTTCGGTTGGGAAACCAAAATGTTTCAGAGGAGCAAAGAACGCCTTTCACAGAGCTGATTGTCATCCAGCAACTGTTGATTTTTATTTCTGTGTGTGTTCCTGGTAAGCACTCATAGAACACAGATTCATGCATCATGGAGATGCTCGTGAATTCCTAAAGAAAGAACACAGTGTTCCTCTCCTCAGATTACCTTTGGAAAGGTACATTACAGATGGTTGTGGAAACGGTCTCTCCCCCTTCACAGAAATGTCAAGGAAACCTACAGGGGATGCACTCTCTGCACGTGCAGCAAGTGAGTGACAGGAAGGTCCTTGTGAACACCAGACAAACGATGTATGAGTGTTTGTTTGAAAGTTCAGGGTGGAGGAATTCTGCCAAGCGGCTTTGGCAGTCTGCTCAAGGCACCATCCAATAGGATCCAACACCTTCTTTCCCCACATGGCCTCCATGACGTTACGTGCAGACGACCTCCTGATGGACCTGTAGTCAGAGTTGTTTCTCTACGTAAGCTTTTCTACGGGATATAGGTGGCATGGAAAGGTCCAATTGCCTGCAGCAGCTGCCGGACCCATACTTGGTAACAATGGGGAAAGGAGGAAAATGTATGAGAGGGAAATTTAAAAGGATTTCAGGACATGTGGGTTTAGATGGACACAACAATCCATGCAGGGCTCCATCGTGGTCGGGGATCGGTTCATCCAGCCTCGCTTCACATGATGACTGTCATAGAATAGTGCGAATGAAGTGCTGGGAAGGAGAGGAGTCAGTTCAAAAACAAAATACAAATTGTAACCACCATGTATCCGCTGGCATGCCACACATGAGGAATGTTTACTGAATACTGCACATAGGCTGTCGGGGCAAAGTGATAGCCACATAATCACGTGTAGCTCAGAGCGGGCAAGGGTGACCGATCTCCTTCCGGGGATGAAGTCATGGTGGCGGGGGAATAAATTGAATGGAGAGGGCGCATTTTGAGGGCCGAATCCTCAACTGCTGATACCTTCTTCTATAGACTGGTTCTGTTCTAATCACCCTTTGCTCCCCACTCTATGTCCACTCTTCTACACGCTGGAGTGTGATTCTCTGCTCTGCAATGCACGGAGTGAAATGGTGGTCAGTGTCGATTTCTCAGTCACGTCTCCCTCCTCCTCGTGTCTGATTCCTGACTCCTCCCAGGGGTGCTAAGGGAAGCAACTCTGGGATTTGTGCGTGAAATAAAAAGCAGTTCTGAGATGAGTTCATGCAAATCATTATTTTTCTTTGTGACCAGGTATTCGGTTGCTGCCATTAGCTCTTTCCTTGCTTAAGCACACCCAGATCCTGCAGTTACACTTTATCATTCCAACTGGTTCTTCCATTACCAATGCCAGACCTTCCCCCGTTCCAACCTGAAGGCCCACCTCACCAACTGCACTACTGTAAAACATACATTCCGGGGATGCTATTCTGGAAATGCGCATTAGCCACTACTCCACAGCTCTAGTGGCAAGGAGATTTGTGGTCACATCCCCTAACCTCCGCAGCTCTCGGGCATTGTGCGCCTTCTTTCCAGAAAAGAACAAGATTGGAAGAATAACATGGTGCCTTTTCGAGGCAAGGAGATTAGAGATTCCCCCAAGAGATCTACAGTTCATTCACCTCATTCATCCTTTACGATCAACTTGGTTTGTTCGCTTTTGCCATGGGCACAGGCTCATTTAGCTCTGCGGGAAATCATGTGCTCTGTGCCCACACGAGGTCTGACATGCTACATGCAGAAATACCAGTCTAAATGTCCAGTAGCGACATCTCATGCACTTTTCCAGAGTCACTGAGCTACTTTCGACACTCTTTGCAGTAACCCTGATGATCACCAGTGGAGCTGATGCCCTCCACTATCTTCACCCAAGCTACATTTATGGTGGTCGGAGGGATCCTGCATCCTGAAGGAAACAGGATATTTGTGTGTGTGTGTCTTCCTCTGTCAGCAAGTTGTCCATACCGTGCTCCATGAAGCGAGGTGCTTATGTCTCCCGGGACTCCGGAGCGAACTTGGATCCTTCAGGCAAAGGATGTTGGTGCGTGTGCCTAGCTCTGACAGGAAGATGCCACATTGGGTCTCATACCACTGCCAACTTCGAGGGCTCTCGGAGTCTGAAGAGATTGCTCCTCAGGAAGACTTACTACCCACAGACTACGTGGCTGAAAACACCCATGCGGTGGCATCAGACTGCAGCAGGGTGAAAGTATAATCAGGATCACGCTGCAGCTGGCACCTTGATGGAGCAAACCGTCCCACTGTTGAAAATTATGTTCCACACATAACTTCTGTGCAGATGCTACTCTCGGGAATTGTTTGATTACATTAGAATGATGATGACATGCAGTAATAACACTACATAAAACATGACAGCGTCTCTGTGAATGTCTGACTCCTGTCTGAATGATGTTAGCTCATCTGCACACTATGATCAGAATCGTTTCATTGAAATGCAGCTGTGAAAATTTAAATGAACTTTAGCATTTGTCAGCCTTCAGCACCTGAACTCTTTAGGAGAACGGCGTCACTGTTCACAGAGGCTGACAAGATAAGGGGCTGTGCTTGCTTAAGTGTCCTGAAATAACACAGAAATTACACAGTTGGATCTTTGCCACGCCTGCCCACGTCATTCTTACAGCAATGATAAGCAGCGTCCAGGATCAGGGTTTAGTGATGTGTCCACCGAGTGTGAAGCTGGACCATCATTTTGGTCTGAAGGGTACATAAAGCATAGGGAAGGGGCCCAGCTCCAAGGCACCTGCCTTTACATTCTGCAGGAAACAAATTTTCTCTGTCCGAATGACACAAGCACTACGCAGCATAATAAACAGACACAGGAAATTCAAGTTCTGGGGAGCGAATTTACACTAGTGAAGTAGAAGGCATGAACTTCCTTGTCTAGGAAGTGGAACGACTTCTCCCTAACCCCCGTAACTTTGTCGCTACATCCTCATTGATCGGGCAATCCAGAGTGCATGTGGCTGTTGATTCTGACGACCTTGTCATGCGCCCTCTCGAGGGCCCGGGCATGCTTTGGATTTGCTGATATGCGACAGTGGTACCCTCGTTGGCATGAGGAGCTGGAGCTTCTGAGGTCACAGGGGGCGGAGGGTTCAGATATGCCGCAGACTCCCTGACTCATCTGAGTGGACAGACGAGGTGTTGAGCATCTGCAGATCATCCTCTTCTTGACTTCCTGAACATACATGATCGATTCGTTTTTGGTGTGTTTGACTCATTCCCTGTATGAGTGTCTCCGTGCGAATGATAGCGTATATGTGTGTGTTCATGAGCTTCTGTGAGTATGAGAGAGCGAGAGTGTGTGTGTGAGAGAGAGAAAGAGTTGTGTGTGTGGTATTGCGTGTGTTGCATTGTGTGCACGTTTCTGTGAAAGTTTATATTTGTGTGTAAATTTCTCTGTGTATTAGTGTACGTTTTTAACGTGAGTTTTTGTTTGTTTACGTGTGTTTGCATTGATGTAAGTTTCTATTTATAAGAGTGTTTGTGAGAGTGCTTGTGTGAGTGCACACAAGTGCGTACAGATTTGTTTGTGTATGTGTGTGTATCTGCACTTCCTTATGTGCGTGAGTATATGTGCATCAGGGTGTCTGAATGTGCATCTGTGTGTTTGTGTGCGTGTTCGTGCGTGTTTTTGTGTTTGTATGTGTGAGAGAGAGAGTTTGTATGACTGTATGTATGTGAGTGTCAATGCGTATTTCGGTGTATGCATGCTTGTGTTCATGTGAGAGTTAATAAGAGAGGATGAGGGAGAGCTTGATTGTGTGTACCGGTCTGCAGATGGGTGTGTGTATGTCTGCATGCGAATGGGTGTGCATGTATGATATGCATGCGAGTCCATGACTGCAGTTTGCGACGTGTATGTTTGTAAACATGTGTGCGTGTGATAGTGTGTGGTGTGTGTGTGTGCATCTGTGAATGTATCTGCTTGACAGTGGATCTGCCTGTATCTGTGAGATTATTTTTGTCTGAGTGTGAGATCAGCTCTGTGCGCTCTTCTCCATTTGGGTGTTTGTGTGTGTGTGTATTCGTGTGTGTGTGTGTGTGTTTGTGTGTGCGCACGTGTGCCCTGTTGCTATACTTTCTGTGAGATTGTGTCAGAGTGAATCTGTGTTTATCTGTGCGTGTGAGTCACTGTTTGCGTTTGTTGTTGTGTGCTGTCCGTGTGTGGTCTTCAATGTCTGTGGGTGTGTCTGTGTGCGCGCGTAAATTATTGTGTGTCTTTGTAGGTGTGCGCCGGAGAATAGATCAGTTTTTGTATGACAGTTTATGATTGTGTGAGCGGTTCACTTTCTGTTCTGTATTTGTGTGTGTGTGTTCGTGTGTGTGTGTATTTGTGTATTTGTGTATGTGTGTGCGTGTCTGTATGTGTGCACTAGTGCTTTCCCATGTGTGTCAGTTTGTTAGAATGACTAATGTACCCCTCTGTGTCTGTGTGTGTGTGTATGTGTGCGTGTGAATAAATATGTGTGTGCGTCTAAGTGTGTGTGTGCACACGTGCATGTGTTTGTGTACCAGTGTTTAGGTTTTCAAATAAATGAGGGCTTTGCGGGCTAGGCCAACATTTAAATGACACACATTGTTACCATTTAAATGTCTCTGCACTTTGAGTGTTTCTTTGTGTTAAATTGCGTGTAGCTGTGTCTCTTCTTTAATGTGCTAGTCTGGGCGCTCGTGTGTGTTAATGTGTGTGGGTGTATGTGTGTGTCTCTGTGTGTTTGGCGGGTGTGTGCTTTTGTATGTGAGTGTGTTTGAGTCTTACTCTTTTTGTGGATGCGTTTGTTTGTGTTTGTGTGTTTGTACATGTGCATGTTTATTTGTATGTGTCCAAGTGTTTGTGTGTGTGCAAATGATTGTGTGTGTGCGCATGTGTGCACTGATGGACGGCTTGAGTGTATGTGCTGGTCTTCAGATGACAATGTTTGCAATTGTGCGTGCATATGGACCTGTATATATGAGAGTGCTAATGCTTCATATTGTTTATGTGTACGTGAGTGCCTTTGTGTGTGTGTGTTTGTGTGTATTCTTGACAGTAGATCTGTGTGTATGTGCGATTTTATGTTTGCTTGAGTGTGATCAGTGCTCTGCGTATTATTTCGAATGTGTGTTATTTTTGTGTGTGTGTGTATTTGTGTCTGTACGCATGTGCACGTCTATGTGCCATTTTTCTATTATGTGTGTGTGCGTGTTAAAGAGTGAGTGTGTACTCCTGTGTGTGCCTGTGTGTGTGTGAATTGCTGTTTGTCAGTGCCTGTGTATGTATTTGTATATGTATGTTTGTGCATGTGTTTGGGCGCATGTCTGTGCATGCATATGTGCTTGTGCTCATGAGCCTCTGTGTGAGTAAGAGAGACGGAAATAGAAAGAAAGTTTTCTGTCTGTGTTTATTGGTGAATAAAATTTTGTTTGAGTGTGTGCGTTTTTGTGAAAATTTCTCTGTGTTTGTAAGTTTCTGTATGTGTTAGTGTCCGTATTTTTGTGAGTTTTAATTTGTGTACGCGTGCTTGTTTTTATGTTGATTTGTGTGTCAACAAGTGTTTTTGAGCGTGTATGTATGAGTGAATATAAGTGTGCCTCTTTCTGTAACTATGTGTGTGAGTATGTGATCATCCTTATGTGCGTGATTATGTGTGCATCCATATGTGTGTATGTGCCAGTGTGTGCTTGTCTTTGAGTGATTGTGTGTGTGTTTAAGTGTGAGAGAGAGACAGTTTGTATGATAGCATGTGTTTAAGTGTTGTTGTAGACTACGGTGTGTGCATGTTTGTGTTCATGCTACAGTGAGTACCAGAGAATGAGTGGGTGCTTGTGTGTTTTAATTTGTCTACATATGATTATATTTCCGTGTGTAAGTTTATGCATGTGTGAGAGTGCATGACAGTGCATGTGCTACAGATTGTGTATGTGTTTGTATGTGTGTGTGCGTGCTTGACAGTGGATCTGTGTGTATTTGTGAGGTTATGTTTCTCTGAGTGAGAACGGGGCTCTTTGTGTGCTTCTGCATTTTTGTGTCTGTTTTTGTGCCTGTGCATTGGTGTGTTTGTGTATGCTACTGTGCCATTCTGTGAGTATGTTTGATTGTGCCAGAGTAATTGCGTACTGTGTGCATGTGTGTGTGCGAATGAACGTGTTTTTGTGTGTCTGTTTGTGGTTGTGAATGCCTGTGTGTGTGTTGGTGCATGCATGTCTAGGTGTGCGTGCTAGACAGTCAATATCTGTGTTTATATGAGTTTATGTTTGTTTGAGCTTGAGAGGTGCACTGCGTGCACTTCTGCTTTTGTTTGTCTGTTTTCATGTATGCATATTTGTGTGTGTGTGTGTTTGTATACCCTTGTGCCATTCTGTGTGTATGTGTATGTCTCTCAGAGTGAGTGTGCAATCCTCTATGCATGTATATATGCGAATGACTGTTTGTGTGTGCTTGTGTGTGTATTTGTGTACATGTGTGCGTACGTGTGTGTGTGCATGTGTGTTTGTTTGTGTGCGTGTGCGCGTGTGCCTGTGTTTGCGGTTGATTCTGTGTGTGTGCGTGTTTCTCTTTTTGTATGAGCATGTGTGTGTGTTTTTGTCTGCCTGCTTGTCTGTCTTTGTGTCTTTGTATGGGCTTGCGTGCTTTGGTGCGGGTGTTTCTGTATGTGTATGTATGCGTGGCTGTGTGCGGGCGAGTGTTTTCCTTCAGAGTCAATGTGCATGTGCGTGCATGTGACTGTGCATATGTGTGATTGACGGTCTGAGTGTGTCTGTCTGTTGGATGCGTAATAGAGAGATAGTGAAATTGTTTGTGTGACAGTGTGTGAGCATCAGCGCCTTGTTTCGATTTGTGCATGCACATGTTCATGTTACTTTTCATCAGAAATGCTGAGAGAGTCGTTGAAGGTGTGTCTCAGCCTCCATGTGAGTGTGTTGGGTGAGTGCATGTGTTTCACTTTATGTCTGTGTGAGCATGTGTATATGATGGTGTGTGTGTGTGTGTTTGTGTGTGTGTGATTGTGTGCATGTACGTATTTATATGGGTATGTGAGTATATATGAGTGTGTGCTTCTGTGTAAGGGATTTTGTGTGTTTGTATCTTTTTGTGTGCATGCGTGTGTTTGTATTTGTGTGTGGATGTGCGTGCGTGTGTATGTTTGCGCATGTTTGTTTTTTGATGTGTATTGAAATCATTTTTACGGCATGATGGCGCCGCTCGCTAGGCCAGTGTTTATTTCCAAGACCTACTTGAGAACCTTATGTGTTCGTCTTTGTGGTGTGTGTGTGTGTGTGTTTGTGAATGTGAATATCTTTCTGATATTCTGAGTCTGTTTGCGTGTGTGTGTGCATGTGGTTTTCAGAGTGTCTGTGTGTATGTGCTGCAGTGCGTGCACGTGCTTGCGCATAGGAGTTTGTGTCTGTGTGTGTGCTTCTGTTTGCATGTGTGCATGTTTGTTTATGTACCTGTTCACGTCATTGAGATTTCTTGTGGAAATTTGTGTGTGTGTTGGTGTTTGCATTTGTCTGTGAGTGCGCCAGTGTGATTGTCAGAAATGGACAGAGATTGAGAGAGACGGATGGAGAGAGTTATTTTTCTGTGTGTGAGTATCTCTATGTGGCTGTTTCCCTCTCCGTGTATGGCTTTTTGATTCAGTATGTGTGCCTGTTTGGTTTTGAGTGCTTCTTGTTGTATATTTCTGAGTGTCCATATATGTGTGTGTGTGTGTGTGTTTGATTTGTTCTGTGTGTGTGCCTGTTCGTGTGTTTCTTTGCATGTGTGTGCAAGTGAAAGTGTTAATAATGAGAGCTTGTTTATGAACTGTTTGTAAGTATGCATTTGCATATGCTTCTGTGCGTCTGCATGTGCGTTCATCTTTGTGTGTGTGTATGTGTCTGTGTATGTGTGTGTGCCTGTGAGTGTGTCTGTGTATTTTTCTGCACATGTTCGTTTTTATGTGTGCCCTTGTGTGTTTCTGAGTGTGTGCATGTGCGTTATTACGTTTGGTCATCTGTCTGTGCGTGAGTGATTGTGTATGTGATTGGCTGCGCCTGTGTGCCTTTGTTTGGGTTTGTCTGTGTGCACATGCACGTGTGTTTGTGTTGCTGTTTGTGTGCGCCTGCGTTCGTGTTTCTGTGCATGTGTGTGCAAGAATATTTGTTCGTAAGAGTTGGTAAGCGTGTGGGGAATGCATGTGAATGTGGGTCTGTGTGAGCGTACATGTGAGTGGGTGTAAGTATGTGCAAGCGTCCACACACTTTTGTGCTTTTGTGCGTGGGATTATTTCTGTGAATGAGTATGAGTGTGCTTGTGTGTGTGTGTGTATGCGCGTGTTTGCACGCGTGCGTCTGTGTGTCTTTGTTATTTTCTGAGTGTGATTGTGTGTTTTTCCATGTACGCCTATGCCTGTGCGTGATTGATTGTGTTTCTGAATGATTTGGTGTGTTTGTGTGTGTGTGTGCGTGTGTGTTTGTGTTTGTGTGTTTGTCTGTTAGCCTGGTTATGTTGCTATGTTTGTGCGTTTCTGCGTGTGTGTTTGTGTGATTGTGTGTGATAAAGTAAGTGTATGTTAGAGTTTGTATGCATGTGCATTTGTGCGTGTGTGTGTGTCCACGTGAGTGTGCATGTCGGTGTCCCTGAATGTCCACATTTGTCTCAGTCTGTGCGTCTAAGTTTGTGGGAATGATTATATGCATGTGTGTGTGTCCTTTTGTTTGCTGAATGCCTGCTTCTTTGAGTGACTTTTGCTGTGCATGTGCGAGAGAGAGAAAGTGGTTGTTAGCTTTTCAACCTGTCTGTGCGTGTTTGTGCGTTTGTCATTCTTTCTGCATGTAGGAGTAGGAGATTCTGTGTGATGATATTTTGGTGGGCTTGTGAGTGCATCAACGAGAGTTAGGTGTGACTTTGTTTGTGTTGGAGACTGCGTGGGAAGGGAAATTGTACCAGTTTCATTTCTATGGGACATGCGTGTCGGTGGTATGTGTTCGTTTGTGGCTGTGTTTGTGTGCATATGTAAGTCTGCATATCTGACTTTGTGCGTGCATGTGTGATTATTTGTTTATGCACATACGTATGTGTGTCTGTGTGTGTTCGACTGTGCGTGTGTGATTCCCAGGACATGGGAAGAACTATCTTTATTGACTCTTCTCTGGGATGCATGTCAATTCTCGCATGGTTTGTCGTTAGGCAGCATGAAGTGCGGAGCTGGCTTCGCGGGGTAACTCCTGGCTTGTCCCATTATTCCCAACTACGTCTCCACATATCCCTGTTACAGTCTCGTCACATTCCAGTGAACATGTGCGTGGGACGGAGAGGAGATTCGGATGTATTTCATAACTGGAATGTTAACGTATGGACATTGGAAATTTGATATCATGCCCGAAGTGCACAAAGACAGTTTAGGATGAGATTATATTATGGTCACATTTTAAAGTATTTTGGAACATACATTATTTGTCTTCAAGAAACGAGGAGAAAGTATGTTCGGAGCTGGTTTGAAGAAAAAAAACAAAGCCCTGGAGAGGTTAAACCATCTTTTGTCTTAATTCATCATGCTTGATTAATTAGAGAATTGGGTAAAAATGAGAAATTGTGCCAAATGTCTACCCCATTTGCAACACACGCATCTCCTCTGGCTTGGCCAAGTCACCCTCAGCTCCCCTACATTCATGGGTTCTCCCCCATCATCACTGAGTCCTCCGTTATTTCCTCATTACCAAGTCACCGTTGGCTAGCCTAATTAGCTCTGACTTCCCCGTCACTCTTTCTACCATTCCCTCCACACAGCCAATATTTGGTATTTAACATCTGCTACCCTCCACTGTGTCAAGGGCGCCCTCTTATAATTTCAGGTCCATGTGTTTCAACACATCACTGGCTGCAAATACAGTCTTGAAGATATCAACAACTCATAAAGCGATCTGCTATTATCTTTCCCAAGTGATTTATAATTTTATTGCTTATTTCATTTTTTTGCAGTGAACATAATCACCATTGTTATATTGAAGTGCAAGTACTGTGGTCTTACCAAATGTGTCACTTCTTACCTTGTGGCGATGGTAGTGGCCGATCTAGTGGTCATTTTCCTGGACCTGATAATGAGAAACATTCAAATTGTTTTTCTGGAACAGCTTTGTTTTGTGTGTTCAATCCGGTTGTGTAATATCCACGCCGTCCTGCATTATTAAGCCACTGATTGTTCTGTCTGGTTCACTGCCACTTTCACCTTTGATCGATTTGTGGCCATTTGTTGCCCGAAGCTGAAATGTAAATATTGCAGCGAGAAAACGGCGGCTGTGGTTCTCGTGACAGTAACTGTGATGAGCTTTTTAAAGGACATTACCTGCTAATTTATTAACACAGGTTGGTATATACTGATGAACGACCCCGGGTTTTGTGGTGTCACACATGATGTTATGTACTCTCCGGTCTGGGCAACAATCGAGTTCCTCCACTACATGCTAAACCCCGGTGTTACATTTTTCCTGATTCTGCTGCTCAATCCTCTCACCGTCAGATACATTTTAGTGAGCAGCACAGCACGCAGGAGACTCCGGGTTCACAGCAGTTTGTGATCTCGGCCAATTTCATTCTATTATGGTCAACGTTCATGGTTTATATACTATGGAGCCGGCTATGTAATATGGGGGTTCGTTAAGTTTATTTAGATGGGTCCGTTCAGGAATTGAGCTTCATGCTGCAGCTCCTGAGCTGCTGCACTAACACTGTGATTTACGCCGTGACACAGACTCAGTTCAGGCACCAGTTGAAGATTGTACTGAAATATCCCTTTAATCCAATTATTCAATTGATTCAGTGATGACAATAAATCATAATCACAGAAATCACAGAATCACATAGAGCAGTCCCGGCCTTTCGGCACTTGGAGTCTGCAACGACACGTGAGAAACACCTGCCCTAACTACCCATTCCATTTTAATAGTCCTTGGACCATAGCCTTTATTGTGATGACGTGCCAAGTGCTCATCCAGAAACATTCTAAAGGATATGAGTCAGCTCGTCTCTATCAACCTCCCAGGGAGCACATTCCAGGACGTCAGCACTCTCTGGGTCATTTTTTTTTTCTAACAGCGACATTTAGCCTCCTTGAACTTGTGTCCTCTCGTGACTAACTCTTCAAATAAGTTCAACAGCTTCTCCCTATGCAGCCTCTCCATGCCCCTCATAATCCTGTACACATCGATCAGGTCGCCTCTCAGACTTTTTTGCTTCAACAACTCAAGTCTATCCAATGTCTCTTCATAAATTAATTAAGTCATCCAAGGCTACACCCAAGTGTATCTCCTCTGCACCCATTACAGTGCCATCACTTCCTTCCTATGAGCTGTCGAACAGAACTGCTTAGAGTACTCCAGCAGTGGCCCACCAAGCTTCCAGACAACTCCTACACGACCTCCCTACTTTTAAAATATATGCCTCGATTGATAAAGGCAAATGCACCATATGCCTTTTTCACAACCCCACCAAATTCGCCTTCAAAGATATGTGGACACACATGCCAAGGTCCGTTCCGTTTAATGATGAGAACTTCCTAGCGTCATGCCTTCCTTGTCAAATTACTCCTTCAAAAGTGTATCACCTCACACTTGTCGGGTTAAGTTCCATCTGCCACTCATCTGCCCATTTGACCATCCCGTCTAATAAACCTTCCTGTAGCCCAAGACACTCAACCTCAATGTTAAAAGCCCGGACAATCTCTGTGTCATCTGTAACCCCCCCGCCGCCACACCCCCCCCCCGCCCCCCCCACACCTTCTTAAGTAGC
The DNA here is from genome assembly GCF_964194155.1 of Cetorhinus maximus. Classification (NCBI taxonomy): domain Eukaryota; kingdom Metazoa; phylum Chordata; class Chondrichthyes; order Lamniformes; family Cetorhinidae; genus Cetorhinus; species Cetorhinus maximus. The sequence goes on along the minus strand of NC_135900.1, from coordinate 78,550,265 downwards.
GGAACCATATTAGGTGCTCTGCAGTCCTCTGGCACCTCCCCTGTGTGGGGAAAGTTATTAAAAAATTGAGTCAGAGACACTGAGATCTCCTCCGTTTGCCTCCACCAGACGTCTGGTACACAAATCAACCGGACCAGGTGATTTTTCAACATTCCCGTCTGCCAACACCTTCTATTCCTTGTCATGCCCTATATCGATTTGCTCATCTCTCACAATATTTCGCCCTGATTTCCACACCTACGCCCTCATTCTCTTAGGTGAAGACGGATGTGAAGTATTTGTTTAACACTCCACCGATGTCCCCTGGGTCCACACATAGCTTACGCCTTTGGACCCGAAGCCCATACTCATTCCCTGGTTAAAAAGAACGTATACACTGTCCGGGCTTGCTGTCCATCATGGACAACACTTGCTTTTTGGAAAGGAATATACAACGCCTGACATCTCTGCCCACCAATTGGCAAGGATGTCTGTCCATCATTTATATCCCATACTGATGGGGCAGGAAAATGTGCCTCATGACATCACTGCCATCATGACATGATATGACATCATCGGCGCGCTATCTATACATCATTGATACACAAATGAACTGGAAACAACTTCTCCTGATATTACTGCCTTCCCATTGGCTGGATGCCCATCCATCATTACATTCAGTGAGTGATTGGACTGAAATTGCAACTCTGAGCTTCTCCACACTCCCAATGGCCGGGCTGTCATTTCGATCAATATGTTTGAGTGGAAAGGGAGTCGCTCCTCCTAACAAATCTGCTGACCCATTCACCGGGCTGCTTTTCAATCGTAGCGAACCTAAAAATGATTGTGCAGGAGTCATTTTATCGGAACAAGCGCAGATAATTTCACATGACAGCACCAGGGGGAGAGTTCATAGGAGGCGATATCATAATGAGGAAGGGATTATGGGGTCAAAGGCTAATGTTTAACATTGGGAGTCAAGGAACATCCAGACCGAGTGAGAGAGAGAGAATGCAAGATGGAGAGAGAGAGAAAGAGAGAGAGAGAGACTCAGGGAAACAGAGAAACAGATATGGATACAGAGAGAGAGAGAGCTGACAGAGATAGTGAGGGAGACAGAGAGTGTTAGAGAGAGGAGAGATAGAGTGAGAGACAATGAAAGAGAGAATGGTAGAGAGAGAGAGAGGTAGAGAGAGAAAGAGAGAGAGAGAGAGAGAGAGAATTAGAGAGAGGGGGGTAGAGAGAGAGTTAGAGAGAGAGAGAGAGAGAGATGGAGAGACAGAGAAGTAGTGGGAGAGGGAGAGCGCTAGAAAGCTAGTGTCAAACACACGGCCAATAAAATTATCTTCCAAATATATACAATTACCTACCTAAGTAAGAACTGTTGGAACCACTGTCAGATAGCGGGCGTGTAGAAGAGAGAGACAAATAAAGAGAGAGAGTGAGATACAGAGTGAGTAAGAGAGAGATAACGAGTCTGGGAGTGTGTGAGATTTTGCGACAGAGGGAACGACAGATAATGTGCCAGTTTGTTGACGAAACGGTCAGTAAACATCATCAATAAAGATTCAAATACATACACAGAGAGCA